>NC_079435.1:16797100-17044600 GCF_903798145.1 Danio aesculapii | reverse complement strand
ATTAGCACTATAGTTAAGCTCTTAACCAGCAGTATATCTGCATAGCAAATTATAATCTTTCATCAGCTCTAACCAAAGGGGAGGAGGGGAGATCTCAAGACCTACCTGAGCTCAAACTCCCCTCTCACCCTGCAAACAGGAGGGAGCCCAGGGCTCAAGTATCTTATAAGCTCAGGGCTCTCTCCCGGGACAGCATGCCAAACTTGCTGCATAATCAACAGCTAAGTGTGAATTCTTGAAACATATTCAGTAAAATGCCAAGTGATCACCTAAATATGAATTGAAAGGTTACCCATTCTCGAAATTTGTTTTTGCTTTTGGCCCATCCACACCCACATACTGGAGTAAGAAGTAAGAGCAGACACACATAGTAAGCATACACAATTACTGTGGAAAAAAAAATTATGGCATTGCGAAAGTATGACATGAATGCAGTGGGCAGCTATTGCTTGTAGTGCCCGGGGAGCAATTAGGGGTTTGGTGCCTTGCTCAAGGGCACCTTTGCTGGATACTGAAGTTCATTCACTTCCCCATTATCAATTCCTGCCGGGACCATGAGGCAAACCTGCAACCTTTTGATTACAAGTCTAAACCCCCAACCATTAGGCAGCAACTGCCCCTAAAGCATGAGCAATAATAATAACCCAAACACAAATGTTTTTATTTACTGTTGCAAAAGTACGATATGAATGCAGGTCAATATTGATACATTTGCTCATACATATTGAAGAATATTTTTCCATGACTTTTCAGTCATTCTCATTTCACTCAAATATTCAACACAGGCTCATTGTGGATACGTACCCCTGTCTACATTTCTGAAGAGCGCAAACTATGTAGCCAGAGGTACATAGGGCTGCATTTCGTCCCTTTAAAATGAACACTACGGGGTGGTATGACACCACTGATGCCTTCTGTTCCTTTTAGCACTACCAGCTGACCGCTTACCTCTGGACGGCTTTTCCAGTGTTACCAGTTTGCCCAGTAGCTCGCCACATTTGCCCATGAACTTGGGATGAAGCGTAAATTCCACCCTGGGGTGGATTTATGCACGAGAGAAATTTGAGATCATCAAAAATCGTACACAGCGGCCTCTGGTAGATGTGCAAAAACAAAAACTGCAAGCGGACATACATCCAGTTACGTATTTCGATGTCCCCAGAAATGTAGACCTGGGTATGTATCCGTAATGAGCCTGGGTTGCAACTATATCAAAACTTGTACTTAATAGAAAGAAGTTACATAAACTTAATATTTCATTGTTTTAAGAATTATGAATTTAAACTGACTGAGAAGCAGATTTCTAGTTGCCGACTTGCTTTGTGTCAGACTTTACAAAGCAATATGAGTTTTGAAATTGAGTGCTAATCCACCCTAACCACACATGGAAATATTATTTTTACGTACTAACAGAAACATGACTAATTCGTACATATTCAGACAGTGTCATTCATATGATAATGTCTGATTTTTAAAAAGTGGTGTACCTGCAATCCCCACCCCTAACCCTACCCCTTATTGGGGGATGAGCAAAACGTAATGCAATATATGAATAAGATCATACAAATTAAAACAAATTAGCATCTAAATAAAAAAATATGAATTGTAGGTATTTGACATGACAACTGTTTTATTTGACATCAACAATTTTAGCATTCATAGATGCAAAGATGCGTTCTGTGTGAATGGCCCAACGTCACTTCTAGTTTACTATCTAGTTTACTCATGGGATGTATTTTTTTCCCTTCACATAAATTTTTCGCTTGAGTTTAATTATTTCAGTTACTTTTAAACCTCTATTCAAACGTTTGCATTGGCTTTGTGTGTAATTTACTCATGTGAATACGAAATTAACTGCATGGTGTGAATCCAGTATAAGAATATATATTGTAAACCTTTTAATTAATCATAAAAAATGTTGTTTGTGACATTTATACAACAACATGCACAAATTTAAAGAGCCCTTATTATGGGTTTTAGAAAATGGTTTTTCCATGCAGTGTGCAACACAGCTCTAAGTGAATGAAAACATCCAGCTGAGGGTTAAATCTGAAAATGCACCGTTGTTTAAAAATAAAAAATTTTAAATATAAAGTTTAGACTCAGAGGTGTTTAAATGATTTGTCGTTCGTATGGATCTTTTGCCTGTTCATATCAACGTCAACATGAAACAATACCAATTATGTACTGTCGGATCTGGTAAAACGTGAACGCTCCTTTCTCTTCAGCACTGGATTCGCTGGCCGTTTGTTATTAATGAAATTATCAGCAAAGACTACTTATGTATAGGACTTTGACAATAACTGTTACAGTTTGTATGGACCAGTTTCTTCTTCCAGATTCTGTCAGTGTTTCTCCTTCCTACACAATGTGAAGTGTGATTAAGGCCCAATCCAAATTCTACCCCTTTGCCCTTCCCCTTAGCCCTACCCCTCGTTTTGCGTGTTCATGTGAAGGGGTAGGGATGTCCCAATTCTCTTTAGCTTGAAGGCGTAGGGCTAAGGGGAAGGGGTGAATAGCCCTTCGAACGAAGATTTTTTAGGACCACACTCAAAACCAAGGGGTAAGAAAATTTCCCAGAAAACACCAGCCACAACGGCAGGATAGTTATGAGGAGATCCACAAATTAGTATTTTTTGTCATTATTACGAATTTTCACAATAAACAAGCACATTTTAATACATTCATAACCGCGTTCGTGTTTTGCCGCCATGCTTTAAAAAATGCTTAAATAAAAACGTTAAATTTCGCAATTTATAATCAATAACAATAGCCCCTGTATAGCAGTCCCACAACATTCTAACACTCGATGACACTCGAATACCCTGTCAGAACAATCTAGTGGCTAGTCCTAGTGGCTGGGAATAACCTTTTTACAGTGTTTGCTATAATGTTAATGTTGTTTTTGTGTGTTTACATAGATGAATATGGCCACTGTGTAAATGCACAGTACAGTTACGATCTTATTGCCACATTATATCGTTATGATAACATGATATATGCCTTCAGTGATTTCTTGAAGATAAATACCAAAAAATTTCACAACTGGAATAACTACAGCAGTCGCGATTGTCTGATCTCATATGAAGCAAGAAATCGCGATGACATATTATGACGTGTGCAGGTGCTGTAGTGCTGTCCCATTTCTTAGGGGTAGATTTGTAAGCCCTTCCCCTTCACAATCGGTTTTAAGGGCCAAGGGGAAGGGGAGTATGGGTACAGAATTGGGATTGGGCCTAAAATAGTTGCCTCGTTTTCTTTGGCTTGCAAAATATGTATTAAATTGTGTGTTGTAACTTCAATCACAACTGAGTCATCGTACCAATCAGCGCAGATTAGCCTCATGCAAAGGAGGGGTTTGGGAATAAATGAATCGCTGAACAAATCATATGGGAGTCGTTGGGATAATTAGGTAAAATAAATGCATATTATAAGACAATAAAAGTGTTTTTTGACCATGTTAAGGTTTTTTTTTTATCTACACTTTTTTAAAAATCTGTTTTTTTAGGGGGGGTTTTTTCCGGCTGCTGGCGGGGCGAAAAAAAAAAACTAAAATAACAGATTTTTTAAACAGTGTAGATAAAAAAACATTAAACCCTCTTGCCAAGGAAAAAAAATCTTTTAAAAAATGTTAAGAAGGTTAACTATACTTTCTAAGGGGTCCTATTATGCTCCTTTTTACAAGATGTAAAATCAGTCTCTGATGTCTCAAGAGTGTGCATGTGAAGTTTTAGCTAAAAAAATACCTGACAAATAATGATTTATAACTCTGTGAAACTGACCCTTTTAGGCTTTGATCCTAATTGTGCCATTTTGGTGACTGTCGCCTTAAATTCAAATGAGATTGTGCTCTTTCAAAAGAGGGTGGAGCTACAAATGCCTGAGCATCAGCATAGTGGCAGATTCAAAAACAAGACTAAAGTTCTATGCTAATGAAAGAGAGATTGTCACTAATGGGCGGAGCTTTCCCCCTCTGATGACACATAGAACGGGAGAATGTCATCTAAAGTGTTTCTGCAGACTGTTGATGACTGACGCCAGATTCACACAAGGCTTCAGCGTCAATGCTTGACGAAAGGCATGTCTGTGTTGCTTTAAACAAAAAAAATAAATTAATTAATAATTTCATCCATTAAATCTATATAAATTCATAATTTTATATTATTTAAAAAAAATAATAAAATTTCACTTATATTTAAGTTAATTAAAATTCTATTTGATGAGACAAAATGTTAAGGTTATAAATTAAATTAAATTAAATTAAATTAAATTAAATTAAATTAAAAAATAAATAGATAAAATATACAAATAATATTTTTTTTGTTTTATTTTGTAAACTATATAACTTTGTTCAGAATTTTAATAAAAATCTTGTCATTCAAACAAAATGACAAAAATGAAAAAATATGCCATGTTTTCTGTAATTAATGTTCAGTAACAAACAAACACATCAGATATTTTGACCCACTTTCAAAATCTGAAAAACATGAATGTAAAAACGTTTCAATAATTTTTTTTTGCAAACCCATACCCAATAAAGCCTTTAAATCCAGAAAATCCAGTCACAAGTTTAGCATTTTTCCCAGTTTCAAGCCCTATTCTGACTTTATTTGTAGAAAACCTTTAGCTATTGTACCATAAGTCAGCTAAATAACACCGCATTCAAGTGCAATGCCTCGCAAGACAAAACGTCTGAACTGAGTCTGAACCTAATGGCCTCCAGCATTTGTCAATAACAATAGCCCCTGTATAGCAGTCCCACAACATTCTAACACTCGATGACACTCGAATACCCTGTCAGAACAATCTAGTGGCTAGTCCTAGTGGCTGGGAATAACCTTTTTACAGTGTTTGCTATAATGTTAATGTTGTTTTTGTGTGTTTACATAGATGAATATGGCCACTGTGTAAATGCACAGTACAGTTACGATCTTATTGCCACATTATATCGTTATGATAACATGATATATGCCTTCAGTGATTTCCTGAAGATAAATACCAAAAAATTTCACAACTGGAATAACTACAGCAGTCGCGATTGTCTGATCTCATATGAAGCAAGAAATCGCGATGACATATTATGACGTGTGCAGGTGCTGTAGTGCTGTCCCATTTCTTAGGGGTAGATTTGTAAGCCCTTCCCCTTCACAATCGGTTTTAAGGGCCAAGGGGAAGGGGAGTATGGGTACAGAATTGGGATTGGGCCTTATATAGTTGCCTCGTTTTCATTAGCTTGCAAAATATGTATTTAATTGTGTGTTGTAACTTCAATCCCAACTGAGTCATCTTACCAATCAGCGCAGACTAGCCTCATGCAAAGGAGGGGTTAGGGAATAAATGAAATCGCTGAACAAATCATATGGGAGTCGTTGGGATGATTAGGTAAAAATAAATGCATATTATAAGACAATAAAAGTGTTTTTGACCGTGCATGCATATTAGACTGTTGTTGGAGACCCATAATCCAAAATATTACCTTTTATAATGCATAATAGGGGCTCTTTAATATTTTTAATGAAATTACTATCAATGTTTTGAGGAGAAGGGTAAGGCCCAGATTGCTAAACTTATAATCATACTGTCATACTGCCATTTAAGTTCTACTAACTTAAAAATAAGTTTTGATGCAACAAGTTTCCACATATGTTCTAAAATAATATGATTTTATAAGGTTTAACACCTCTGACTGTTCTGTTGGTGCATCTCTAACCCTAACAGAAAAAATTGAACTTTCCATTTTCTGAGCTTTTATTAGGTCAAACTAATCAATCACATGCCATTAATCATGTCTGAAATATGACCATAATGTGTGTCCTCTGTGGTTTGTTAACATATCCCCAATCATTCAAGAGTGATAATAGGCTATTTGCTTGGTTAACGACTCACTCTTGTAAGCTGTGAATGGATTATTAGACAGTCAATTATACTCTTGGGCAGAGAAGGTTATTTCAGGATATGGACAGCAGATGTTAAAGCACTTATGCAGGCTTTTTGGATAAACAACAGAAGAGGTGAATGAAGGGTTTACTGAGTATTATTTATAAGAGTCATGAATATAAACATCAGTGTGTGCCTAATAAACATTCACAAATGCAGATTAATTAATGTGCCGCAATTAAATGCAGCTAATTATGTCATGCTGTGATGAGTTTCCACAATCATGTAAGTTGGAACGTGTCGTGAATATTGTACAACTGGGACTCCTGCATACAGGTTTGGGCAGTTGGGGGAGGGGGGGGGGGTGCATGTACGCGAACTGAAGAGCGTGGGGGGAGGGGGGGGGAGCAGTTAGGGTTAGGAGGGAATCGGAAACTGAACAGCGAGGGGGATCGTGAACTGAAAAGTGGGAGGGGGGGTTGTGGGTTGTGGGTGAGAAGCAAACTGAAGAGCGGGGTCCCTGGTCAGTACTGCCAAGGTCGGCAATCTGGGGAATGTACCAAAAAGCTGAGGACCTGTGGGGGTGTTGGGGGGAGGGGGTGGCAGGGTGTGAAATTCCGGGAGATTTACGTGAGACGGGTCTGAAATACGTGAGACTCTCGGGAAAAAAGGGAGTGTTGGCAGGTATATGCTCCTGTGGGTGTTAAAGCATAAATTAAACTAGATATTAAAGTTTGAGGACAAACTTTATGGTGGCTTGAAAAGCCGAGTCTAAAAGTTTGAAGTCGTTTTAAGTGTAAATAACTGAAGCAGTTTTTATGAAGTTTGAAACAGTCGGCATAGATAAATACATATATGTTAGCATGTTTCTAGTATAGATTGGCATGTTTCTTGGTAGGCAGTTGCTAGGTTGTTCTAAGTGCTTGCTAAGGTGTTGCTAGGCGGTTGCTAAGGTGTTCTGAGTGGTTGCTAAGGCGTTGCTAGGTTGTTGCTAGGCAGTTGCTAAAGTATTATGAGTGGTTTCTAGGCAGTTGCTAACATAAATTAGCATGATTCTAACATGAATTAGCATGTTACTAGCATGATTCTAGCATGAATTAGCATGTAACTAGCATGATTCTAGCATGAATTAGCATGTTACTAACATGTTTCTAGTATGAATTTGCATGTTACTAGCATGATTCTAGCATGAGATAGCATGTTGTTACCATGTTACTAGCATGAATTAGCATGTTACTAGCATATTTCTAGCATGAATTAGCATGTTATTAGCATGATTCTAGCATGAATTAGCATGTTACTAGCATGTTTCTAGCATGAATTAGCATGTTACTAGCATGTTTCTAGCATGAATTAGCATGTTACTAGCATGGTTCTAGCATGAATTATCATGTTGTTAGCATGATTCTAGCATGAATTAGCATGTTACTAGCATGATTCTAGCATGAATTAGCATGTTACTAGCATGTTTCTAGCATGAATTAGCATGTTGTTAGCATGAATTAGCATGTTTCTAGCATGATTCTAGCATGTTACTAGCATGTTACTAGCATGTTTCTAACATAAATTAGCATTTTACTAGCATGATTCTAGCATGAATTAGCATGTAACTAGCATGTTTCTAGCATGAATTAGCATGTTACTAGCATGTTTCTAGCATGATTTAGCATGTTATTAGCATGATTCTAGCATGAATTAGCATGTTTCTAGCATGAATTAGCATGTTATTAGCATGATTCTAGCATGAATTAGCATGTTACTAGCATGATTCTAGCATGAATTAGCTTGTTACTAGCATGTTTCTAGCATGATTCTAGCATGAATTAGCATGATTCTAGCATGGATTAGCATGTAACTAGCATGATTCTAGCATGAATTAGCATGTTACTAGCATGTTTCTAGCATGAATTAGCATGTTATTAGCATGATTCTAGCATGAATTAGCATGTTACTAGCATGTTTCTAGCATGAATTAGCATGTTACTAGCATGATTCTAGCATGAATTAGCATGTTACTAGCATGATTCTAGCATGAATTAGCATGTTATTAGCATGATTCTAGCATTAATTAGCATGTTACTAGCATGATTCTAGCATGAATTAGCATGTTACTAGCATGATTCTAGCATGGATTAGCATGTTACTAGCATGTTTCTAGCATGAATTAGCATGTTAATAGCATGTTTCTAGCATGAATTAGCATGTTGTTAGCATGATTCTAGCATTAATTAGCATGTTTCTAGCATGAATTAGCATGTAACTAGCATGATTCTAGCATTAATTAGCATGTAACTAGCATGATTCTAGCATGAATTAGCATGTTACTAGCATGATTCTAGCATGAATTAGCATGTTACTAGCATGATTCTAGCATGAATTAGCATGTTATTAGCATGATTCTAGCATTAATTAGCATGTTACTAGCATGATTCTAGCATGAATTAGCATGTTACTAGCATGTTTCTAGCATGAATTAGCATGTTGTTAGCATGATTCTAGCTTTAATTAGCATGTTTCTAGCATGAATTAGCATGTAACTAGCATGATTCTAGCATTAATTAGCATGTAACTAGCATGTTACTAGCATGATTCTAGCATGAATCAGCATTTTTCTAGCATGAATTAGCATGTTGTTAGCATGATTCTAGCATGAATTAGCATGTTATTAGCATATTTCTAGCATGAATTAGCATGTTTCTAGCATGAATTAGCATGTTGTTAGCATGATTCTAGTATCAATTAGCATGTTACCAGCGTGTTACTAGCATGAATTAGCATGTTACTAGCATGATTCTAGCATGAAGTTAACATTATTCTAGCATGAATTAGCATGTAACTAGCATGCTTCTAGCATGAATTAGCATGTAACTAGCATGATATTAGCATGAATTAGCATGTAACTAGCATGATACAAGTATGTTACTAGCATGATTCTAGCATGAATCAGCTTGTTTCTAGCATGAATTAGCATGTTGTTAGCATGAATTAGCATGTTACTAGCATGACTAGCATGTCACTATTGTGTTGCTAGCACCTTTCTAGCAAGATTAGCATGTCAGTAGGAAGTTTAAACTGTTACCATGTGTTAGAAAAGCTAGTCACAGTCTCTGGGACAGTTGCTAGGGTGCTGAAATTGGTTGCTAGGGAGTGGCTAGTAAGTTTAAAGGTAATCAGTGATTGGCTGCTGGCCAGACTGAGTTGAATGAGGCCAGACTCTAGTCTGTAGGACAGTCTGATGCAGAGTTATGAGCTCACAAAGGTTGATCCAATGTTAAGTAAATGGGAGTCTTTTACAATGGAAGTCTATGGGACAGTTGCTAGGGTGCTGTAAGTGGTTGCTAGGGAGTGGCTAGTAAGTTAAAAAGTCATCAGTTATTGGCTGCTGGCTAGACTGAGTTAAATGAGTCCAGTTAGAAGTCTGTAGGACAGTCTGATGCAGAGTTATGAGCTCACAAAGTTTGACCCAATGTTAAGTCAATGGGACTTTTGGGATTTTTCTGGGTCGTTTTTCGGAAAACCCAAGGTCGGATCAGTTAGAAAAGATATAGCAACCCGAGTCAGACCAGTTTGAAGGTTTGACGAAAGTTTGAAGTAAGTAGCTTGAAAGGCCTAGGAGGAGATACACTTAGAAATTAGTCTCAGAAGAAGAAGAAGAAGAAGAAGAAGAAGAAGAAGAAGAAGAAGAAGAAGAAGAAGAAGAAGAAGAAGAAGAAGAAGAAGAAGAAGAAGAAGAAGAAGAAGAAGAAGAAGAAGAAGAAGAAGAAGAAGAAGAAGAAGAAGAAGAAGAAGAAGAAGAAGAAGAAGAAGAAGAAGAAGAAGAAGAAGAAGAAGAAGAAGAAGAAGAAGAAGAAGAAGAAGAAGAAGAAGAAGAAGAAGAAGAAGAAGAAGAAGAAGAAGAAGAGAAGAAGAAGAAGAAGAAGAAGAAGAAGAAGAAGAAGAAGAAGAAGAAGAAGAAGAAGAAGAAGAAGAAGAAGAAGAAGAAGAAGAAGAAGAAGAAGAAGAAGAAGAAGAAGAAGAAGAAGAAGAAGAAGAAGAAGAAGAAGAAGAAGAAGAAGTTTAAGATAGATAACAGTATGCTGGCTTTTCAAGCCACCATAATTATTGATCAAGAGACATACAGGTGATATGTTGAATAAAGTACTACTTAACAAAATAAAAACTTAGATAAAGATAAACATACTCTGTAAAAACATTTCGTTATTTTATATTTTTTTTTTTGCTGGCAGCTGGGGTCATAAAATTACAAAAATTTTCCGCAAAATAACAGAACTAAACTAGAAAAGTAAAGTTCGTAGACAAACTTTACGGTGTCTTGAGAAAGCCTCATCTGAATGTTTGTAGTTTTAACGTTTAAATAATTTAAGTAGCTTTTAATAAGTTTGAAAGTTATAACTATATTTAGGTTAGCATGTTTCTAGTATGGACTGGCATGTTCTTGCTAGGCTGTTGATGGGGGTTCTGAGTGGTTGCTAAGGTGTTGCCAAGTGGTTGTTAGGGTGTTATGAACAGTTGCTAGGGTGTTCTGAGTGGTTGCTTAGGTGTTGCTAGGTGGTTGCAAGGGTGTTCTGAGTGGTTGCTAAGGCGTTTCTATGGGGTGTTGACTGGTTGGTAAGGCATTGCCTGGCAGTTGCTTAGATGTTTTAAGTGGTTGCTAGGGTGGTTGATAGGGTGTTCTAGGTAGTTGTTAAGGTGTTGCTAGGTGGTTGCTAAGGTGTTGCAAGTTATTGCTATGCTGTTGATAGGATGTTCTGAGTAGTTGCTAAGGTGTTGTTTGGGTGTTTAATGTGGTTGCTGTGGTGTTCTGGGAGGTTACTAAGTGGTTGTTAGGTGGTTGTAAGGTGTTGTTAGGTGGTTGTAAGGTGTTGTTAGGTGCTGCTAAGGTGTTGCTAGGTCGTTGCTAAGGTGTTGCTAGGTGGTTGATAGGGTGTTCTGAGTGGTTGCTAGGCAGTTGCTGAGGCATTGCTAGGTAGTTGCTAAAGGTTTGTTAGGCGGTTGTTAAGGTGTTGCTAGGTGGTTGCTAACGCATTGCTAATTGGTTGCTAAGGTGTTGCTAGGTGGTTGCTAAGGTGTTCTGAGTAGTTGCTAGACAGTTGTTAATATAAATTAGCATGGTTCTAGTTTGAATTAGCATGTTGCTATTTTAGTATGAATTTGCATGTTGCTAACATGTTTCTAGTATAAACTAGGATGTTGTTAGCATGAATTAGCATGTTTGCTAGTATATTTATGGTATGAATTAGCATGTTGCTAGCATGTTTCTAGTATAAACTAGCATGCTGTTAGCATGAATTTAGTATGAATTAGCATGTTGCTAGTATGTTTATACTATGAATTAGCATGTTTGCTAATATATTTATGGTATGAATTAGCACGTTTACAAGTATGATTAGTATGGTAGTATGTTTCTAGTATGGAGTAGTAATCTGTTAGTTTGAACTGGTATGTTGTTAGTATGTCCAATGTAAAGTCAATAGCAGTTTTTTATAATGGAAGTCTATGGGACAGGTGCTTGGGTGCTGTAAGTTGTCGCTAGGGTGTGGCTAGTAAGTTTAAAGGTGATCAGTGGTTAGCAGATTGGTAGTCTGAGTTAAATTATCCCAACCTTAAGTCTGTATGACAGTCTGGCAGAAAGTTATGAGGTCAAATGTTAAGTCAATGGGACTTTTCCAAATTTTCTGGGTCAGTTTTCGGAAAACTGCAAGTCGGATCAATTGGAAAAGATATAGCAACTTAATTCACCATAGTTTGGAGATTTGGGGCAAATTTGGTGGTTGTAGTATGAACGGTCTAAGACAGATAATATGTTTATGTAGTATAACAGTATGTTGGCTTTCTTAAGCCACCAAATTACAGAAATTTCCCTAAATAAAAAATTCTGGTATATTTCTGTAATTTAACATGTTATTTTATGGCACATTTCTGTAATTTAATAGTTGTTATTTTACATTATTTTATTTTTACCTGTTTTTTTTTTAATCTACACTTTTTTAAAAATCTGTTTTTTTAGGGGGTTTTTTTCCGGCTGCTGGTGGGGCGAAAAAAAAAACTAAAATAACAGATTTTTTAAACAGTGTAGATAAAAAAAACATTAAACCCTCTTGCCAAGGAAAAAAAAATCTTTTAAAAAATGTTAAGAAGGTTAACTATACTCTCTAAGGGGTCCTATTATGCTCCTTTTTACAAGATGTAAAATCAGTCTCTGATGTCTCTAGAGTGTGCATGTGAAGTTTTAGCTAAAAAATACCTGACAAATAATGATTTATAACTCTGTGAAACTGACCCTTTTAGGCTTTGATCCTAATTGTGCCATTTTGGTGACTGCTGCTTTAAATTCAAATGAGATTGTGCTCTTTCACAAGAGGGTGGAGCTACAAATGCCTGAGCATCAGCATAGTGGCAGATTCAAAAACAAGACTAAAGTTCTATGCTAATGAAAGAAAGATTGTCACTAATGGGCGGAGCTTTCCCCCTCTGATGACACATAGAAAGGGAGAATGTCAACTAAAGTGTTTCTGCAGACTGTTGATGACTGATGCCAGATTCACACAAGGCTTCAGCGTCAACGCTTGACGAAAGGCATGTCTGTGTTGCTTTAACAAAATAAATAAATTAATTAATAATTTCATCCATTAAATCTATATAAATTCATGATTTTATATTATTTAAAAAAATAATACAATTTCACTTATATTTAAGTTAATTAAAATTCTATTTGATGAGACAAAATGTTAAGGATATAAATTAAATTAAATTAAATTAAATTAAATTAAAAAATAAATAGATAAAATATACAAATAATATTTTTTTTTGTTTTATTTTGTAAACTATATAACTTTGTTCAGAATTTTAATAAAAATCTTGTCATTCAAACAAAATGACAAAAATATGCCATGTTTTCTGTAATTAATGTTCAGTAACAACAAACAAACACATCAGATATTTTGACCCACTTTCAAAATCTGAAAAACATGAATGTAAAAACGTTTCAATAATTTTTTTTTGCAAACCCATACCCAATAAAGCCTTTAAATCCAGAAAATCCAGTCACAAGTTTAGCATTTTTCCCAGTTTCAAGCCCTATTCTGACTTTATTTGTAGAAAACCTTTAGCTATTGTACCATAAGTCAGCTAAATAACACCGCATTCAAGTGCAATGCCTCGCAAGACAAAACGTCTGAACTGAGTCTGAACCTAATGGCCTCCAGCATTTGTCAAAAAAATGTTACACATAATACCTCCATTAAACTTTCATAAACCAACAAATGCACCAAAATGGGAATTTTGTCAGCCGTTCCTTCTCTCTGACAGTAAAATCAAACATTTAATGTGCTGAAAATAGTATAACAGGCAGCGCAAATCTCACACTTTCCTCCAAAACGTGACTGTGCAAAACACACACACACTGACCCACTGAAAATTCCTACAGACGTCACGCTGGCTCTCTACATAAGAGTAGTGACTGCCTACCAGCAAAACAACAGTAGCTGCAAATGTGGCCTGTGAAATATGTAGCCTGGAGCCATGAGCGCTATGTGACATTTTGAGCACAGGAAATAACTGTGAAGAACACTCGGACTGAATCTGGTTTTCTCTTGTCTGATATAATTCCCCTCCCGCAGTAACTACATTTGGGTTGCTAATGTATACTGCTCACAAAAAAACAACACCATATTTCCAAATAATATAAGGTTATTTCACATATTTTGTGGTTGTTTTTCATTCCCTGGGGTCCAGTAATAATATAAAACAAATTGGGGATGAAAACGTAGCTGTTATAACTACATTTTTTCTTTATTCATCATAAAATGTGACAATGGATGACAAAACTTTAAGTTCATTCATTCATTCATTCCTTTTTCTTCAACTTTTTTTTTTCATTTATTTAATTTACCTACAGTGCATGTCTTTGGACTCTGGGGGAAACTGGAGCACACGAATATGGAAAGAACATGCAAACTCCACACAGAAATGCCAACAGGCCCAGCCGGGACACGAACCAGCAACCTTCTTGCTATGAGGTGACAATGATAACCACTGAGCCACCATGCTGCCCTACAAAACTTGATATTTTCAAGTTCACTCAGAATTCAGACTTTTAATATCTGTATCTTGGCCAAATATTTTCCCAACGACTTACAATTGAGAAGGCATTCAACAAGAAGAGGCAATACACACAAGAAGTGCTAATTATACAAAGGAACTGTTAGTACTTACAGAATTAGGTGCTAGGGGGAGCGTAGGTTTTTTTTAATAGCGAGAGAGAGAAGAATGTTTTTACAGGTGGCTTGTCAAACCCACTCACATGTGTGATACACACTTCATAAATGCATATTGTGTGCTTTTTTTTTGTGAGAACGTGTCTGGTGCTGTATAAATAGTGGCGGATTTAGGCATGGGCAATATGGGCGATCGCCCTACACCTCAAGAGCTGTAGTTAGAAACAGTTCCTGACTGTGTTCTATTCCCAGATTTTTTTTATGCGTTTGAGTGTAAAACTATATAATTTGCAGAAAAAAGTATGGGGTCAGGGTTAGGGTTATTGTAAGTTGGCATGTACTTGCAAACGTTCTTGTAGTCAGTTAAATGTCTGTTGAAGGAGCAGTATAAACTGATTTTAAGCAGACAGTCTACTAATACTCAAATGGACCATCAAAATAAAGTGTTACCTAAATAGATTTAGAAAAGCATGTGACATTGAATGGATCAGGAAAATAAATTCATTCAAATATGCCGTTTGCATCAGACATGATTGGGACATTGAAAAAAAGAAAAGAAAAACGTGTTGAAATATAAATGATCATCTTTTTTCTGTTTTAGTTTTAGTAAATAGTCTGATGAGCTCATATTAACTTGCATTAAAGGCAATTAGCAAATTTTAGATCTTCAGTCTCAATTAAATAAGTTCAGGGCTGTGCAGAAATATTGAATTTATACTTCTGCTTTTACAGTAATTAAAAAAAGCTATAATTATATCAAAACAAGTTCACTTTTCTGAATGAATGAATGAATAAATGACTGAATGAATAGTATTAAAATTGTAATGCAAAGTGATTCAGCTCATCAATAGCCAACTCGTTTGTCAGCATTTTAACCTCATACATATGAAAAAAACAAGGGACAAATTCATATTAATAAGCATTATATCTGAAGGACCTGACATTTAGCTAAAAGTCAGATTTGACAGAAACAAAAGCTTCAGGCCACAAGCTTCAGGTATCAGTCTTAATATGATCAAAAGTTATGCTGTTTCTGTTATTTTTCCTATAGTGCAAAGTGACAACTCAAATTCTGACATGATTTCCACTGACAGGACGCAGAAAAAAAGTCATAAGTTTTGACATTAGAGTGATGTCTGTTAAAAACAGCACAACAATCCAGTTGTGGGAGTTGAAGCTCAATAATAAAATGAGACAGACCTGTTGGGTGCCAAGATTGTTACATTGATTGTATTATATATGCATTTGCTAAAGCCATCTGTTCACATTAAAGGGATAGTTCATCCTTAAATAAAGATTTACTCATTATTTACTCGCCCTGTTCCATTTCACTTAAAGCACTACAGAATGTTACGTTTACACATCCCTGCACAAACTGCATGTAAACACATCAACCTTTCACAGTGTAATACTCACTACTCTTGAGTACCTTTAAAAGAGCTACTGTTTTACAACATATACAATATTTACAACAGATACTTTTACTCTACTTGCACTACATTTTGGGGCAAGTAATGGTACTTGAGTATGATTTTTCAGTACTCTTTCCATCACTGCTTGTCAGAATAACACATTCTTTGATTTGTTATGATTGAATTTCAGGGTTATTCCACTCAATATTAATTACTTATTCCTTCTAAAGTTAAAACATTGAAATAACAAACACAAACATGTCTAAAAACATGGTTTCTTCATTTTCAAGCATGTCTGAATTTCAGGAGTGTGAATATAAACAATTTATAGTTTCATATTTTTTGTTCATATCATTTGCTGTCCTTCAAGGGACTGCAGTTCTTTTCATCACTAAAGCCGCTACGAACACTTGTACCTTCAACATGTTTGTAATGCTCATAGTTCATGGTGTATGCTGCTTCGGTAAGAAATGAATGGGCATTAATAAACTCTAATCATTACACAACTCTATACAGCCGTAAAATACGGTGGCAAATAGAGCTTAAATGCACTTCAAGTAAAGAAAACATGCTAATAGAAGAAAAAAAACTGAGAAAATGTTATTAATTCTCACAAAATAAATTCAGAAATGCACTGCAACTACAAATGTGGAAATGTGTTGGGGAACCCACAAAATGAAGAATTCATCTGCTTCCTATTTAGAGTCAGTGATGTTTTCTGAGAATGTTTTTTCATCCTTCAGATCTCAGAAAATAGCGCTTTAATACTACTTTTTGTGCTTCCTCAACATATTTCCTATTTGCAGGGGTGCTTCTCTATTTGCATGCTTTGTGAAAATTAGCGTGTTGTTAAATTGATGAATGAGTTCTCCATTTGTTAGTGTTTTTGAATACAACAGCGTAAAATAAGTATTGAACACATCATGATTTTTTTAGGGTAAATATATTTCTAAAAGAGCTGTGGACATGGTGTTGACATTGACCCAGATTTGAGTAAAAATCAAAGCAGTCCAAACATACAAATAAATCCAAAACACTTCAGAAAAATGAGCTATGTATAATAACAACGCAATTACACAAGAAGAAATCAGAAAAAATAATGCTGTCTGGGCCTTCCATGCCTTTTTACACCTCTGTTTCTTCATGTGTTCAATACTTTTTTCCTTTGTGATTTCATTTTAATTACACTTAACTTCAAGCTAAATGCTAAGCAAATCAGTTTTGTTTTCTTTGTATCTATGGATTACTTTGGTTATTACCAAAATCTGGTAAATATTTCAAATCAGCAGCACCTTTAGAAATAGGTTTTCTGAGACAAATGGTGATGTGTTCAATACTTATTTTACCCACTGTTCTCAACTTGCCTCAAGTTTGAGATCTATCAGCCACCATAATAGAAATGTAACTTTGCCATTCATCTTTCACAAACTGCGAAACTCGCATAAGCATCATGCGTGATATCAAAAACAATTTAACTAAGCAGAAACCCAAATATATTGAAATTTGCACACTGCGCCAAGCTAATCGTCCATATCTAGGAAGGTTAATGATGAAGTTTAAAAGTCCATTCTATATACATTATTTTTGCATTTTTTAGTTATGAGATTATTGTCTGCGATGTCTAATCAGGGGAGAATGGAGAAATATCAGCAGGGTGCAGAGAGGAAAGGGATAATTAAATGACACAGCGTGACTTCTGTGATGAGAGGGTGGAAATTGGCTTTTTTCCCCACAAATAACTAACTAACTAACTAACTAACTAACTAAATAAATAAAATCTCACATTACCTACGCAAACCATGCCTAACAAGACTTTCAACTTCTTAAAAGTTCTAAAGCATCGCTTGTTGCAAAAAGGCAAGACTCCGACATCACTGAGACTCATATTCAGTATTCAGCTTCTGTCCTGCAGATCAACGGCACTCCTTCCCATTAGTTTGCATTGTTCCTTTAAACATCTCGAGTTCAAACAAGGGCATCTGACTAGAGGCAAGGACGAATTAAAATCAATGAGCGCTAGCCATAAAAGTGCTAGTACGTAGAGCTACATAAAAGTTGTTTGTCTCTCTCAGTTGAGTGTGTATTCTGTTCAGGAAGGGAAGAATTCATTCACAGTTGAACTGGTGTGCATCCAATGCATTATCTAATACTTTGGGGTCAAATTAATTTTATGGCGCACAATAAAAGGCTTCAAACCATGAAGAATAATCAATGAAATACGCAATATTTAATGGGGTTAGTCACTTGGTCAGCTTGATGATGCGAAATTGTATGTTTAACGCAAACAATTGTATCCGCCTTTTCCTGAACATGCCTACTGTGTATTTTGCTGTGACCTGAAGGGGATAAGTTCCTATTAACAGAAACATGTTTGTCTAACATTTTTGGCTTTTTTAAAAGAATCCAGATGTACAGTGCTCAGCAACTATAAGTACACCCCTTGAAAATCTATCTTTTAAATTATTATTTTATATAGATTTCGCGTTTTTTTATTACGAGTACTTTACTGAGTGACAGCTGGGGTTGCGAGAATTATATTTAAAATGTTATGAAGTTAATGTTTTGATTTCAAAGATATAAACATATCATACATGCACAAATATGCTAAATTTATGAAGATATATTGCGAAAAGGGATGAAATAAGCCTGAATTATAATTTTTTTTGCTTTAAAAAATTTAGATTTTGTATTGAAAATGGGATATTTTGCTCCAATTTGTTGCATCTGAATCTAAAATTGTCATATGTTGAAACACAAACATTATGAAATGAAAATGGATACGCTTCAGGTGACTTCACTATAAATGTTTACAAAAATAACATATTGTTTTTGTGCAGATCCATTTTTTCTGAGACGTATGTGTTATGTGTAAATCATGTCACAACAAATGTGATGTGCTGAGATATATTCTCATTTTAGTATGCTCACACTTAACTCGACAGTCACACCACATGACAGAAATTTAAGTAGAGGTCTGTAAACATCCTCTCAAGCTACAGTATGGGACGCTGTAATAAAGTATTGTCAGAGGAACAACTTAAATGTATATCTTTTTAACAAATACCCATTTTTATGACATCATGGACAGCTAAAATTATTAATATACTGTAAAAATATATAATTATGTACGAATATGAAAGGATCACTGTGTCATGAAAAGTGAGAACAAAGCCATCTCCAGGTTTTTTGAGAACCAGAAAAAAAGGTATTTGCACTTTTGTCTATAGTTTTTTTAAACAAAGCTGCAACTATTTTATTTATGTTTATTTATGATTGCTGACAAAATTTGTTTTAATTTCTATATTAGTTTTACTTTTAAAAAATGGTTCTACTCTGTTTCAGCTGACAGCACACACAGTGTTTATTAATAGATAATATTTTGAAAGGAAAACATTATGGTGTTGTATTGATTTAGCATCAGTATCATAATATTTAACCAAGTTAAATATCAGTTTCGTATGGAAATCTAAATTTTGGTATCGTGCAACATATACAATATTATATGTGTGCATATACATTAGATTAGTCAGGACTGAAGCCAAATCTGGAGCTAATCTAACAAAATAACTCACAATAACAGTCCAAAAACTAGTACACACAAATTTATTTGCTATAGAAAAATATTAAATACAAATTTTTTAAAAAAAAGAGGAAAAATCAAGAGAAGCAAAAGAAAAAAAAAGTAAAAATTTAGTTGAAATTTTGTAGGTTGTACATTTTTATTTTAATAAATATATCTGTTGAATAAATCTGTTTTGTTTAAATTCACCAAAATACATTGCCTATATTCACTGAGAAATGGATAAAAATATTCATTTTCAGAATGGGGTGTACTCAATTATGCTGAGTCCTGTAACTTTGGGGCAAGTTGTATTTTTCAACTTTTTAAAATTTGTACTTAATTTTTTTTTAATATAATCATTTGGGGTGTACTAGTTTTTGGACCATTATTGTAAGTTATTTTGTTAGATAAGCTCTAGATTTGGCTTCAGCACTGACTCATCTAATGTATATGCACAAATAGACTATTGTATAGCTTCCTATTAAAATATATGAATTTAAAAGAAAGATTAGCGAGGGATGTACTGATATATATACACACATTTCTGGAGATCGCGAATTATGTAGACAGAGCTGCGTATGGCTGCATTTCATCTTTAAAACAATCGCTACGGGGCTGTATGATACCGTTCCTTTTTGCGCTTACCAGCCGACTGCTTACCACAGTATGGACGGCTTTTACGCCGTTACCAGTTTGTCTGGTAGCTCGACAGATACGTCGATGGACTTGAGAAGCAAAGAAGAGTTGACCACGACAATGGGGTCAGAATGAAGAATGGTTATATAAAGCGGGTAGGACAAAAACAAAAGCTAAAAAATAAAATCAACAAGTAAATAACAGGATGAGAATGTGGTAAAATCTGAAAACGTGGTAAAAACCAAGCGAGGGCTTTTATTTTTCTGGGTTGCTTTTTTCTGGATTGCTTTGGGTTTAAGGAGGAGGTTGGGGGACTAGTCGGTTGATCAGTCAGTCAGTTAGTCAACAGCGGCCTCTGGTGGATTTACATGAGGACAGCAAGCGCAAATGGCAATCGTGAGAGAAATTTGAGATCTCAAAAAGCATACACAGTGCCCTCTAGTGGACTTGTGAAAACAAAAACTGCAAAAAAAAAAAAAAAAAAAATATACTTCCTGGGACATATTTGGCACACTCCAGAAATTTTTATAGGGGTATGTTTTCAGAATGAGCCTGGGTTTGAATATTGAGTAGGGACTGGGTTTTTTTGTGTGTCCCTCCTCTCATCTTTCACTTGCAGCAAACTAATGGTGGAAAGGGTGTGGCTAAGCACATTTTGGCCAAGCCCTCAAGATGCCATCTGAGAAGCACATTTCAGAGCAGAAGCAAATGGTTAGGTTTTGATTAACGAAAACAAAATGAATTAATTATTCACAGTAAGACTAACAATGTGCATTTGCTAAATAAACGTTGTAAATTTTTATTTCCTGCAGATTGTAATGAACAATATCATTCATGCTAGGCATCATGAAGAGCACGGGGGAAACGTGGATAATTAGAGGATCGTGTGATCAAAATAATTACCAGTTTACACCTTATAAAGCTCTGATTTAAACAAGATGTAAATGGAGCCTTTGAGCTTTCAATTTAACAAATTACACAACAAATTATACTTGTGAATGTGGTTTGATTGCACTGTGTGATGTCCATGAATAGAATGAATGCACATCTGCACCTGCAAAAGACGCCCCTGAAGGTGCAGTAAATAAGTGAGAGCTCCCTGACCCGCAGCCATTGTGTTCACTTCAAATCATGCAAGTGGGAAGGACTGCCTGAGACACTTTGCAAGAAAGAAAACTGAAGTATAACGCATGTCAGCACACATGAATAACTTTTTAAATCAATCATAACTGAATCTAACAAGAACACATATGCATATATTATGAGAATTTTTGTGCATAGTGGTTTTTAGAACAAACAAAAGGCATAGTGAGCTAGTTTGGATGAATAGTTTTAAGTATCTCCTAAATTAAATGTTTTTAGTTTCTTAATAATAAATTATATGATTATTTTATTACTATCATAATTTTGATGGAGCTTAAATTTAGAAATAATCTGTCCACAGACTCTAACAAAGACCAAATTATGATTTTAATAACAAAAAACAGCACAATTAACTAAATTAATTAAAAGGCAGAAACTCTTGAAACAAATATTTGTTTGGCTGCAAGTTAATACATGTTTTAATTAATTTCTTATTTTTAAGCTGACTGATAGATTATGATAAAACATTATATTAAATGTTTAATTGTCTTAACCATTATTTAAAAATAAAAAAATTTATTTGTTATCATGTGACAAAAAAAACAAAAAACGTAAAAGGTCATTTAATAATAATAATAATAATAATAATAATAATAATAATATTTAAGGAGGGGCAATGCTCCGGTTCCCCCCACAGTCCAAAGACATGTGATACAGGTTAATTGGGTAGGCTAAATTGTCCTTAGTGTATGTATGTGTGTGTGAATATGTGTTTCTCAGTGATGGGTTGCAGCTGGAAGGGCATCCGCTGCATAAAACAAATGCTAGATTAGTTGGCGGTTCATTCCGCTGTGGCGACCCGGATTAATAAAGGGACTAAGCCGAAAAGAAAATGAATGAATGAATGAATGAATGAATGACTATTTAAGGAGGTAAATATATTTGTAAAAATAAATAATTAAATAAATAAATTCATTTTTTTTATGTTGGCTATATATTTTTTCTGATGCTTAAACAACATTTTACAGTCAACTAAATGTTTTTGCATACAATTATTGAAATTTACTGTCAAACAATGAGAGAAAAGTTCAAGCCCTCGATGAATGTTATCCTGCAGTGAATGAATGAAACCCTGCGTGAATGAGAACACAACACTCATTGAGATCTGCTGTTGAGCTCCACATGTACTCTACCTGTCGACTGCGATTGCGCTCATGGAGTAAATGCTGGCAAACACGGAGGTGACGGGGAAAAAGTTGTGAAATTTGCAGTAGGCTTCTCCGAAATACCAATCTCCGTGCGTGGCATAAACAAAATTGATCAAAGTGTTGAAGGCGGCCATGGAAGCGTCCGAAAACGCCAGGTTAAGCAGAAAGTAATTGGTGACGGTTCGCATCCGCTTATGAGCCAGAATGATCCACATGACGATCAGATTCCCGAACACCGCGATCGCCAGGATGGAGCTGTACGCCACCGACCAGAGCGCCACGCGCCACGGCGGCTGCACGAACTGGTTCGTAAAGTTCCCCGTTAGGTTAGATCCGTTCTGTGACTGTGCCATACCAGAAATGTCCGCAAATTTTCAGATATAAAATACCTCAAGTGCACTGGATAGCGTGCGCGGTGCGCACTGCTCCAAACGCGCGCGACAGAGTCCTTTGCTCAAGCGGAAAACGGCAACATGTCACTTACAAAGCGATCGATTTGGTGCGAATCGATGGCAAATTCTCTACGCTTCTGTATCGATAAGTAAATCGCTTGTAAGTTGTTAAAGACGCGCGATTGTCTTTTGACTCCTGTTGAACGCATGCAGGCTCGAGCGCAACAGTGTAGTCTGATGCACTGCCATGCGCTCTGTGTGACAACTGGACTTACAAGTGCTACTGGGAGAGAAAGTGATCGATTTATTCACGGTGTAGAGTTAAAGTACAGACAATGACAAATTGCACTCGATCCTGAATTGAATCAATGACCGAAATACATTTACGAAACAGGCCAATGGCCAGTGGCTCAGAAAAAAAGGTCAGATTGCTGTGTCCTAGAAACACATTATATAGTATTAAGTTAATTACGGATGTTTTATCAAAATGGTACATGATTAAAATATCATTAAATGGATAGTTCACCCAAAAATTATGTCATCATTTACTCACCCTTTACTTTTTTCCAAACCTGCTTGAGTTAGTTTCTTCTGTTAAACACAAAAGAAAATATTTGGAAGAAAGCTGGAAACCTGTAACCATTGACTTCAACAGTATTTGTTTTTCCAACTACGCAAGTCAATAGTTACAGGTTTTCAGCTTTCTTCAAAATATCTAATTCAGTGTTCAAAAGAAAGAAACTCATAAAGGATTTAAAACCACTTGAGGATGAGAACATGTGATTACATTTTCATTTTTGGGGTTAACGATCCAAAATAGTTATAATTCTGTTATCATTTACTCACCGTTCACTTGTTCCAAACCTGTTTCACTTTCTTTCTTCTGTTAAACACAAAAGATGATATTTTGTAGAATGCTGAAAACCAGTGAACATCGACTTCCATAGAATTTGTTTTTCCTACTATGGCAGTCAATGGTTACAGGTTTTTTATCTTTCTTCAAAATATCTTCTTTCATGTTCAACAAAAGAAAGGAACTCATAAAGGTTTATAACCACTTGAGGGTGAGTAAATGGTGAGTAAATAATGAGTAAGTTGTCATTTTTGCATTAACAATCCCTTTAAATATCAAAACATCCTGTTTTAAGTGCAAGGTAAACATTGGTATAAATTGCTTTAGAAGCATCATACAGCAATGTTTATTAACTATATCAGGTCACTGTTGTGTTGTAAATTTCCTGCTTCTCATATGTAATACACAATTACATATATTTGTATACTATATTAAACTAGACAATTTAAACCAACTCATTAGTGGAGCATCTCTCTTCATGGCAGCTATATTATGAATGTATTTATTTCTGAGAGCTGCATAAATTCTCAATGCATTTTCATGTGCACATATTGCAACCATGGGACAAATCTAAAACATGTTTATAGGGCGATGAGACTGATTTACAGAGGAGCTGCAGTGGAAACACTTTATGGTAGAGTGTAATACATGCAATCCTTGTTGTTTCTTCACATAAAACATTGAAAATAAATAAAAATTACTAATAAAAACAACAAGTTTGAAGCAAAATCATGCTTCCGCAATCATGTAGAACTAATTTTGGGAAGGTCTGTCATTCCCATGGCATGTGAAATGTGTTCAACAGTCTCTTAAAGAGATTGAATGGCATTATACCTTGGACATTTGTTACACAGCAGATGTTCAGGATAATGAAACAAATCTGGCAGAGATACACATTCATTATCCTTACGTTTTCTCACTAACCATCATATTCATTCATTTAACAGGCAAAGAAGCTTATTATTATGTTTTACAGTCAAATGAACAATTTCATTTGTAAATGGCAGTACTCCATGCATAATATTACAATTAAATCACAATTAATTTCAGCAATACAACCGTGTATTCGCTTTAAAACAATTCTCACTATAAATGGCATAAAATGGCAAGTAACAGATAAATTTTTTTAAATGTTCACGGTAAGAAAATGCTAGGTTGCACACAATCGATTTGTATTGGGACAACCTGAAGAAATTAAGTTAATATATTAGATTATTTACAGATTTAAGTGGAGTGAAGATAAAACAATTAAGTTGTAAGAATTGTGTTTTAATATAAGTAATTTAAACAAACAGCAAACATATTTTATTTGTTGCTGGTCCTTTGCTGGTCCTGAGCAGCATATGAGCAGGATTGAACCAGCAAGGAGCCAGTATAAACCATCAAGAACCAAACCAGCATCAAAAGATACCTAAACATACATATGTTTTTTGTTGTTGTTATAGATTTGTAGGTTTTTTGACCCATGTTTCATAAAAGACATGAATTATTTTTATTATTATTAAATTATTATTATTAATCCATTCCTCTCTGTTTTATGATTTTGTCACATGACAACAAATTTATTTATTTATTTATTTATTTGTTTGTTATAAGTCATTTAAACAAACAGCAAACATATTTTAAATACTATTTTATATAAATAGTATTTTCTTTGTAAAATGTTTTGTATCATAGAATGTGTCAAAGAAAACATTACAGTAAAAATAACTAGGGCTGCACAGTATATCGTTTTAGCAACGATATCTCAATGTTCGCATTCGCAATAGTCACATCGCAAAGAAATGCATTGTTATGTCTGAATTATAGGTGAGCAGGAGCTAAAGAATAGTATTTAATAACTGTATTTATACCAAATTTATGTAAAAACCTGTTTTTCTCACTAAAAATTGTCTTGTTTTAGTCCAAATATCTACATTTCATAGCAAAATCAATATTATTTCACTTACACTGACAGATAATGTTGCTTGTTTTAAGGAGAAACTCCTAATTTTTACTTATTTTTTTCTGACGGTGAAAGCAAAACACTATCTTTACTTGCTCTAAGAATTGTTTGATATTTGGACTAAACTAGACAAAACAAAGTAAGATTTGTGTTGGGACAACCTGAAGAAATTAAAGTCAACTTATTATAATTTTTTTTTTTTACAAATTTAAGTGGAGTAAACAAAGTTGTCCCAAAAACAATCAAGAATTGTGTTGTTTCAGCTTTTAAGTAATTTAAACAAACAGCAAACATAAATTTTTGAGTGTTTAAAGAAATAAAAAAATAATTTAAAACATATGTAAATAGTATTTTCCTTATAAAATGTTTTTGCATCAGAATGTTTCAAATAAAACATTACAATAAAAATAACTAGGGCTGCACAATATATAATTTTAGCAACGTTCCCATCTACAATAGTCACATCGCAAAGATATTCAATGTTAAGTCTGAATTTAGCAGGAGCTACAGAATTGTATTTAATAACTGTATTTGTACCAAGTTTATATGATTTAAAAACCTGTAAAAACCTGTTTTTGTCACTCAGAATTTTTGTCTTGTTTCATGATGGGGTGAGGGGACGTATGCTCCCGGGAAATACTGGACTGTTGGCAGGTATGCCTTACTGTAGAATATACCAAAAACTATAGAATACACAAAATGTGTAACGGTCAATAAATCAAATGAAACCCCACCTACTAGTACAGGAGCCAATCATCGATTGCTACAGACTGACATTTTCTCAGGGAGAAGCTCAGATCAGACGTGTGCTTTCGCGAGTTTTTGTGGTCAACAACCACACTGGAATCTCAGCAAATACTTGCTTCACGGACAAATGAAATATATCCACATAAAGCTTGAAATCTCTACTTTTAAATGAACCAAGTGCAACCAGTCCATCCTGTCAAACGCAAATTACATGACAGCAACTACTCAAATGTCTACTAACTTGTAAACAAAGAGTTGTTTTCATTTCTGGAAGAGATTTGCCATCAAGACCAAGTTGTGAATTACTTCAGAAGACCAGCACGATCTGATGAAGTATTATCCAGAGGTTAAACTTGCTATAAATGATTTTGGTGTCATGATCTTGTTCCTTTTGAGTGAGCAAGCTGAAAAAATGCCGATTTTGTTTGATTCGAACATTTAGAAACGAAACTTATGAAATGGTTGTTGTTTAAGTTTATTGGTGGTTCCAATTTTGTAATGTAATCGTAAGCTTGGCAAAGAGTTTTGCAGAATTTGATGTTTCCCTATTTAGACAGAATGCCCGAGAGTCGTTTCAAAAATGGCCCACAGGTGAAATGGCTTGCCTTAAAGGGACTTTAAATATACAGTAAGTTTTACAATGTGACTTAAATACAGTAACATACAGTATTACTGTCCTACAGTAAAATACAGTTCATATTACAGTTAAATACTGTGTAATTTACAAAAATCGTTAACGATGTGTGTGTGAGATAACACTAAAATTGTGTGAAATATGCGGATTTAAAACATTTAAAAAAAAAATACTAATAATTCACATGAGGGTTCCAAGCACATTTGTGATTTTATTGTGTTATGCTTATGTTGTTTTTTCCATCAGTGAAAGCTTTTAATCAAAAAATCTTAACAAAATAAAAGCATGCAGGCTTTGAAAAACAAGCATTAACAGCATGAGATTTATGCTAATAATAAATGTCCTGACAAACTTGTAAACAAAAAGTCGCCTTCATTTCTGGAGGAGATTCACCATCAAGACCAAGTTGTGAACTAATTCAGAAGAGTAGCGCAATCAGATGAATCATTATACATAGGATGATTATGTGTATGACAGCCATAAATGAGGTTGGTGTAGTGATCTCGTTCCTTTCGAGCGCACATGCGCATTAGCTAAGGCAACCTGGAAAAAATTGCAGATTTTGTTTGATTCGAACGTTTAGAAACCAAACTTATGGAATGGTTATTTTTTAATTTTATTGGTGATTCCAAACATGTAATGTAATTGTAAGCTGGGCAAACAGGTTTGGAGAATTTGATGTTTCCCCATTCAGACAGAATGCCCGAGAGGCGTTTTAAAGATGGCAGTAAATTTCACAGTGAGACTTTAAAATACAGTAACAAACTGTATAACTGTCCTACAGTAAAATACAGTTCATATTACAGTTAAATACTGTGTAATTTACAAAAAATTTAAGTTACTGAAACGGTGTGTGTGTGGGTGTGTGTGTGTGTGATCACATTAAAATCACAAAGCGTGAAATATGTGGATTTGAAATTTTTTTTTAAAAAATAATAATAATACACATAAGTGTTCCAAAACCAAACACATTTGGATTTGTATCATGTTTTTATTTTCCTTTTTTTCTGCTTTTAAATAAAAAAATCTTAACAAAATAAAAGCATGCAGGCTTTGGAAACAAGCATTAACAGCATGAGATTTATGCTAATAATAAAGGTCCCTCTCAACCAAAGATTAATTTGGACGTCGTAAAATCAAATGTCAAAGGGTGGCATTAAACAGTGTGACTATTGGGTTTGCAAACATCTGAGTCAAGGGACTTTTATTGCTTTGCTAACATGGGGTTTTGCCTTTCTGAAATGTAGATTAATCATTGTTCGAATATGGTACATTATTTTATTCAGAAATGTGCAAGGACAGATATACTAGTGGCTTCCTGGAAAAGATAGCATGCGGTTTATACTAAAATCCTACTTTTTTTTTTACCTTCACCCGGTTGGAAAGCATGATAAATGACAAGAAGTATAAATTTAATTGAGCGTTTGTTCATGTAGTATCATTCTTCCAGGCAAACAAAATTCAGGAAATAGAGCTGATAAGGGTTTCTTTAAACGTTAAAGCTTGAACTGTTTTTTTTTTTTCACCACTGACAGAGCTTATCACATTCTGCCAAATGTTGAGCTCGGTGGTTCATTAGATCGCTTTCTGCTTGAGGTGATAGAGAAAACCAGCTGTGTGGCTCTGGAAGACTATTGATAGATACATGGAGTACAAGGTCAGGGTTTACTCTCCGAGCCTTAATAAAAGATAAGCACAGACCGCCAGATTATACATTCCACCAGAATCGTCAGAAAAGACAATCCAATTGTCATTTGTGAGTGGATGAGACAGAATGACAATGATTAAATTAATTTATGAGCTATACATCTGTCATGAAGTGCTTCTTAAAAGCACACCCAAAATGATCATTTATTCTCCTTGATTAAATTTTTTAAGGTTTTTTTTTTTTTGTTGAACACAAATTTGAAGAATGCTAGTTGCATCGACTTTCATAGCAGCGAAAATAAAATTCTATGGAAGTCAGTGGGTGCCAGCATGCACTTGCATTTTTCAAAATATCTTCGATAACACTTTATAATAACTGCACACTATGAATAATTTATTAAGCATGATCAAATTGTTAATTCATTATTTGTTTTGCATTAACTCCACATTAATGGACGTTAGTAAGCATTTTATAACTACTGCTTCAAATACTGTTTTTATTTTTGGTGTTTTTTTATTTTTAAGATCATTCTGAATGAGTTAGTAAATGATTAATAAACTATTTAAATTAACATTTATATATGTATTATTATTCAGGCATATAATAATAGTTACTTTGTCTGTTAATAAATGCTTAATCAGTTTTGTGACGTAATCTAAAGTGAGGACTATTTATGCTTTGTAAACTGCTACTAAGATTTATTAATGTAGAGTTAATGCTTAACAAATAAATAATTAACTATTTCCTAATGCTTAAAAAAATGCTACAAAGTGTGTAGCTATTATAAAGACTTACAGCTGATATTTAGAAAAATGCTGGTGCATGCTGGCACCCTTTCATAGAATGTTTTTTATAGTTATTATAAAGTGCTATCTTTCTGGATAAATTATCTCTTGTGCGCAAAGGAGTAGAAATTCTAGGAAATAAAACGCCAAGGAATATTCAATCGCTAACATATGGAAATGTTGTTCATGAAAACGGACAGTGAATGGTCAAGTTCCTCAGGTGCAAAAGCGATGTACAAAGTCAGGAAAATAAGCAAGCGTTCAGGTTTTGTGCAGGGAAATCATGCCTCACTCACATAGAGAAAAATGGTAGGACACAGATCACTTTTGCTGATAATTAAAGATACAGAGGAATAGATCAGTTACACAGAAGCATTTCTTTTTCAAAAGTACCTGCACAATGAAGTCAATTATTTAATCATGCAAGGAAAAAAAAGACAAAATGGCACACATTGCAAATGTATAGGAGTAATACAATTATTTTTATGCTATTTATATAAAATGTAATATTATTAATGTCTATTCAATTATTTATCAGGTAAGACTGTATTATGATTGTTCTTATTGCACATTTTGTTGACTACAAGCTGCATTGCAACTACATACCAATTACTTCTCATTTGAGAATTAGTAGACTGTCTGCTTAATATCTGCTGATACTGCTCCTTCAACAGACATTTAACTGACTATAAGAAACTTTGCAAGTACATGTCAACTTACACTAACCCTAACCTAACAGTCTACTTATAATCTAATGAGAATTAGTTGGCATGTAGATGCAATGTAACTTAAATTCAACAAAATGAATTAAAGAGACTATCAAAATAAAGTGATACCATTTATTGTTATTATTATTATTATTATTATTATTATTTATTATTATTATTATTATTATTATTATTATAGTTAGTATTAAGTATTGAGTAATAACATTTTCTCAGATCTTTTCACTGTAAATGATTTACAAAAGACAAAAAGAAAATGGCAAAAAACTGAATCAAAACTAATATAAATTTTACATTGCTAGACAAAACACACAAACCATTTCTAAAAGTAAAATGTAAAAAAAAAAACACATTAATTAATCAAATGCAACTCCCACATGGTCGCCCACTGAAGCTCAGCAGGGCTGCGCCCGGTCAGTACCTGGATGGGAGACCACATGGGAAAGCTAGGTTGCTGCCGAATGTGGTGTTAGTGAGGCCAGCAGGGGGCGATCAACCTTCGGTCTGTGTGGGTCCTAATGCCCCATTATAGTGAAGGAGACTCTATACTGCTCAGTGAGTGCAGTCTTTCAGATGAGATGTTAAACCGAGTAAAAAGATTAGGGGTTTAACCTAATTTGCCCACTGGCCTCTGTCCATCATGGCCTCCTAACCATCCCCATATGATAATTGGCTTCATCACACCACATGAACATCACTTCATGTGGATGCTGCACACTGGTGGTATTGAGGAGATTCCCCCCAATGTGTAAAGTGCTTTGAGTGTCCAAAAAAAGTGCTATATAAAATGTAAGGAATTATTTAAATGTGTAAAAGAGTTTCATAAATATAATCAAAAGTTAAATAATATAAATATAATAAAAAGTTAAATAAATAAATGCATATACACTCATATTTATCACACAAATCTGAGGGTAAAGCTGAGAATATATACAATTATGTTATCAGACATTTATAAACTAAAACAAACAGTTTACTGTAACCCAAATCTAATTAATTTAATATATTGTTTAAAAACATGCTCGTCAATATCGTTTACAAGTATTCTGACAGAGTATTTGTTCAAATGTAAATAAAAGTTTATATTTATTTCCACAATGATGGCTTTACATCATCTTATTATCTTTTGGGAGAAGCCTGTGTCATTTCCAGTCCAAAAAAAAACATATATAAGAAACTTTACATCAGAATTTGCCTGGGGTATGAATCTTTTCGGGCTTGACTGTATATAAATTACATCCAGAAAAAAAAAAAACTGGTTTCTGCATCAGCTTCTCATGATGCCCAGTCGTGTCCATCTGTAACACCACAATAGTTGAAAGTTAAAATGCATGGAAGCATGAGCATGTCAGTCAAGCCTTGAAAAATTGAAGCTGAAGGTTGCCAGTCACGGCTCGCGGAGTGACCTCAGAATCGATCCACATCACATAATGTCTTCACTGCTCTAATGACGGCAAAGGTTTCCTCCAAAAAGTCTCACCTCCTTTCAATTATCACATCAACATGTCACATTGGTAAATGCCAGAAGGAAATAAACAGCGAGCCTCATGGGCTTCACCTGCCACCATCTCTGACATGGCCTCGGGTCAGTCAGAAACACAACCAATATACACAAACAATCCCATGAGCTCCCTGTGCCAGACACTGCAGATAAAACACCTGATGAATACACCTAATATCGAACGAAAACAAAGCAGAGCCTGCAATTGACTCGTCAGATGTGATGAGCATTCAGCATATCCAACCAAAAGAGAAAATAGCTTAGTGTTTTAAATGACAGCTTTCAGCTCGGAAAATCTCTTTTTCCACAGTTCGCTGGGAAATGGCATAAGTGAATGTAATTGTCGCGCATCTAAATGCTGATAAAGAAAATAGGATCGACTAAACCTGTGCGCTTTCCCTGAGAAATCTATTGAAAAGAGAAGAATTGGGATGGTACCTTACTGTAAGAATTGATTCAATGCTATTTCAATTCAGTCTGCCATTATAGCAAACGAAAAGCATCTGCATTTTTAAAAAGCTATTTTTTTATCAATAGCAAGTAAATATAGACTTTGGGGTAGGGATTGGTGATATTTTATTGTTTGAAATATAGCGGTAAAAATTCTCCCTACAATTAAAAATGACTTATCGCAACAATAACAATAAAACCTGTAATCAATCTGTGTATTTATTATTACAATAGTACATGTGTGATAGCTTTGCATTTACTGACATATTTTCTTCTAAATTCACTTCATAACATCAGAGTGTAAGAAATCACTCATTTTTGTGGCCAGGCATGGTTTAATATCACAGAATGAAAAAGAAATCATGCTATTTTATAGTATCCAATACAGCAATAAAGGCTAGGTCAATTAGTATTACATTATAAGTGAAGTTTCATAAACTAATTTCGAGAGGAGCACGTGATATGATTGAGCACGACTGGCCGCTCGTCTGTAATCAGTAATAATCCAATCAGAGTGATCCTAGTTTACTTTAAATGGATCATTTTCTTTCTACTGCTCTATCTTCATTTGGAAGAATCCCCCCTTCCACCCAATCTCCTCCTTTTCCTCCCTTTTTTTTAAAGGGGGAGCTCTCGAGACCTATCTGATCTCAGATCTCCTGATATGCTTATTGACTGGGCGGGAGCCCTGGGCTCAAATATCTCTGAGCTCAGGGTTCTCTCCCGGGACAGCATGCCAAACCTGCTTTAAACGCCAAGCATATCTAAGTGGGAACTCTTGAAATATAGTTTATGCTTATAAAACACCCAGGATGGCTTGAAGAACACAAGTAATCCATATATTGCCACATGCGTTTGTTTATTCTCTTCAAGTTTGATCAATTTATCCATTTACAGTAACATAGATATGTATACGGGGACTGAGCATGTCAATACCACGGCCATATTAGTACAGGACTCACAGGACATAAGTCATTCAACCACACATAGTCAAGACCAAATCCAATCTAAAGTTGCCGGACTTTTGCGCTGTGTATGGGTGTAGTAGTAAAATTTGTCCGTTTCTATCATCTTATCATATTCTCTTTGTTGTTCTACAGTGACATTGATATGTACACTAAATTTAGCATATGAGCCCTGAGCATGCGTCAATACTGCAGCCATATTGGTACAGGGGTCCCAGGACAAAAGTCATTCAACCACACTTAGTGAAGACCAAAGCCAATTTAAAGATGCCAGACTTTAGCGCTAACAAAATATATCTGTTTCTATCATCTTTATTCTCTTTGTTGTCTTAAAGTGACATAGGTATGTACACTATATCGCATACAGGGCCTGAGCATGCATCAATACCACCGCCATGTTGGTACAGGGCTCCCAGGACAAAAGTGATTTAACCACATTTGGTCAAGACCAAAGCCAATCTGAAGATGGCGGACTTTTGCATTGCATGCGGGTGTAGTAATGAAAGTTATTCATTTCTATCCTCTTTATTCTCTTTGTTGTCCTAAAGTGACATTGATATGTACACTAGATATCACATACAAACAATCAGCATGTGTCAGTAACGCCACCATATTGGTACAGGGTTCCCAGGAGAAAAGTCATTCAACCACACTTTGTCTAGACCAAAGGCAATCTGAAGATGGCGAACTTTTGCATTGCATGCAGGTGTAGTAATGAAACTGATCTGTTTCAATCATCTTCATACGCAATGATAGCTGACCATAGGTGAGGTCTTCTCTCTTTAATGTATATGTGAAGTTTATGCATAACCACACCCTCTAGTGTCCAGTATGAATGAAACAGAAATAATATTTCAATGTATGCTCTGGGTTTTGAACTCTGGCCACTGTCCTGCACAGAGGATATGCTTGTGTGTTTTATGTGAATCTTAAAAGCTTGACCATCTGCTTCAGTGTGTTTAATTATGTTTGGGCTCTGCAGGACATGGACATCCAGGAGCAGGGGTTAAAAAAATAAAAATATAAAAATGAATACTTTCTCCAAAGATACTTTATTGTCTCTTAGTATATAGGTACATATTATCATCAATAACATTGTTATTGCAACAAATACTAAATTTTAAGTCAATATCACCCATCTCTAATCTGTTAATAATAGACAATACTGTACCAAATCCAAATCTTTCTTTTAGTCTTGTTGAAAGTCATATACAAACCTGCCATTTTTCTATTTACAACCAGTCAATGTTCATTTAACATCTCAAATCACACGTCTTTTGAACATTATTGACTCGTCTACAATGTAAACCAGTGACTTGTCAACTAATGAGGTGTTTAACACACTCCTTTGAGTCTTACACAGCATATGCTGCCCCCGGGGGTCCAAAACACGTGTAGTATTTATGAATATCCAACATATTGATCAAAAGGTGACAACCTTGAATACATTTCATTTTTTTATATAATAGTACACAGAATAGTAAGTGAGCACATCAAGGTTTTCTGAGCTTCAAGCATAGCATTACAATACCAGCCTTGAATTTGTGACATGGGAATAAGTCGAATGGTCAGACTTGAGTTTCTGACTCCAGTTATGTTCCTTGTTAAGCTTTCCTATCAATCATGTCTGACTGACAAAGACCGAAGCAATATAAATCAGAATTTCGGTTTTCATTGTCTGTTTCTTCCTCCTGAAACGTCCTCCAAGGTGACCTTAGCTTTGAACATCTTGAATGTTTTCTCAAGGTTGAAAATATGTTAACAATGTTAGTTTCCCTCAGAATCTAGGGAATAAATAAACACCTGCTACAACATGCCATTCAAATCTGTCAAACCCCAGTATGATGCACCTGCTTATATATGTCCTGCTGTTCCCATGCACAGGCTGACAAGTTATAATTCATCAGGTGCTTTCTTACCATCCCTGCATGCAATTATTCTGCTACGCTAATCACATATTTCATTTTTCTTTTTGGCTGTTAGAGTGTGCTTTTATTTGGCAGGTTTGGTTCAGTTAAAAGGGTCACATGATGCATTTTCACTTTAGTGTGTTATTTAGGTGAGTATGTACAGTTGAGGGAAAATTTATTAGCTCTCCTGTGGAATTTTTGGTTCTTTTTCAAATATTTGTCAAGGAAAATTTTCACTGAATTTCTTATAAATTTCCTATATATATTTCCTTTTTAATAATAAGTCACCTATAGCTTTCATCATGAATAGGCCCACATGGAATCTGCACTCACAGAAATCCGCAGATTTCCGCAGATTTTTAGATCCATCACTGAGTCTATGTATTTACTTGTGTAAATGTGTGTATATCAATATTTATTCTGTTTTTAAATTAATTTCACTAATATTATTGTAATATAGTAATAGTAATATTAAAATGTTCATAGGATTAATTTAAAATTCGGTTTGTAAAGTAATATGTTCTGTCTTTCAGCAGAGATATTACATGAGACTTGCTTAGTTTACTAAATAAGTGGTTGTAATTGGATTTGCATTGTAAACATTAAATTAAAGTTCAAATGTATTATTTGTTGATTTCATATATTAAGTTTTTAGTTATGATACTCCTCAAGTCATTGCGCATAAATCCACAAATTAAAAAAACAATTCTCTGCAGAAATAGCACAAAATGTCTGCAAATTCTGTCTGGCCCTATTCATGAGCAACGGCTGTGTTCAAAATGACAATGTTTTTAAAGTGCACTGTGAAGGGAACGCAATTGTCAATATGAAGATCACTAAAACTGAATTGTAAAAATACTTTGAAAGCAAATTACAAATAAGAGAGATGACTTTAATGCTTTAAGTTTAAATGTTAGAATGTTTTAAACGAAAAGGGGGGATAACTGAGAATAGAACACAGCCAGGAACTATGTTTCTAACTACAGCTCCAGAGGTGTAGTGGCAAGCGTACAAGTTTGCGATGCAGTTTGTGAATGTTTGTTAAAACGATGGATTTGAGAAATAGCAAATCAACTATGTTTGTAACAACGACACTTGCTACTCGTTGGCTAACAATGTTTTTCGGAAACTCACCCCAGAGTAGTTGTTAGCCATATCAGTTTGTCTTTCACATATATTCAGGTTATAAGCATGTGTAAGTAATATGAAACGTCACATATCTTTTGTAAGTTTGTTATTTTAGATGTCAAATGCAGGGAAAGCATCCCCATAGAGAGACGCTGCAGCACTGGTGAAGATTATGGGTGTTTGCAGCAATTTGACGCCTGAATATGAATTTGTAGCTAAATTGTTAGCGGTGTCAAACAACATTTCCCATTGTTTAAATCCTTGTTTACTTCCTTGCTACAACATACCGTTAACGCTAGAAACTGTGCATGTAATAGATCAATTTTAACAATTAAAAACACAAACATTTTGGCAAACAATCCACAGTTTTTTCTATTATGGTCAGAGCTGCTCCTTCTTCTGAGGAGATTTTAGCTGAATCCAGCACTGAACTGAGAGAGATTCTGGAAGCCATCCCTTGTCAAATGCTAGCTATATATTTTTTATTATTCTCTAGAACATAATTAAAATTAAACTCTAAGTACTTTACTCTTGGTGTCATCTCCTTTGGAGGCCTAAATACAGAAACAGAAGAAGCTCTGTGAAAAAACAGCATTTGGACTCCATTTTAGCTTTCTCTGTTACAACATTACATCACCCCTTTGTTGGGTGTATGCACACGATGAATGCGCAAACCTGAAGTGCTTATGATCTCATTAACCCAGATGTATTTTTTTGTAGTCCCTAAACTTCATTTGCTGTAGGCTTTACTAAGCTAACTCTATAAAACCAATGTCTCCCTTTGCATTGAACTTTGAGCATAATACATTCAAAGATGTTGTTTACCTTCACACAGCTACATTACACATCGACTAAAGTTTAAAAAAATAATATCATAGTGGACTATCCCTTTAAGACAAAATCTTCACTAAATCACTGTAATTAAACGTGTGTGTCCGGATTCTGCTCTTTTGGTTGCTTCTACAAATTCTTTATGTAACTCCGCAGAGCAAACTTTCCTCTTAAGAACTGAGTGACAGCCATGAAATCTCTGCGATGCCAATGTCACTTGCATTTAGTTGAGCGTTTCTGAGAAGATGCATCTGAAGTTCTGGCAATGTGTTCTGCTGAGGCCTTTGTGCCTTGGGGTCGTCATGGAAATGAAGGATGAGAGAAGCGTCGGAGAGAAAGACAGACGCACAGTAATACAGTCACTTACTGTACATAAAGCACCTCAGGGCTTTCTCAGTTTCTAAGTCATCCTTTTGTTTTGTCATTTATTATGAAAGCATTGGAATGGGACAAAGTGGAGCTCAGAACTTTAGTTTTACCGGCTATAATCATTTTCCAGTTGGTTTCAAGAAAAAAAAAAAAAAAAACAGACCGGGTCTGATGCGCATCTTTTCTTATCACTGTGAGCTTTAATAAGATAAACACACTTCCCGTTCTGAGACATCACTTTGAAAAGAATTCAATTTTGCGAATCAGACAGGATTTGAGAAGTCACAAGCAGTCCTTTCCTGTTTCCTTTTTAGATTATTTTTTTACAGTAAATCTGGCATGATAAGAAATGTGCCACCTTTACTAAATGAACCTGTGGGATCTCGCTGCATAAATCATAGACTGCAGCATTCAGATTTATTGATGGGAAATGAAACATCCTGTTTTGTGACTCCATCTGTGACCCCATATCTGATGATTTTTTTGCCTTAGCTGTTTAAGTTGGTCTTAGACTGAGCAATAGCCTGATTGTGAATGTGGCATTTCTGCTTCCTTACCCACTGTGAAAAAACAAATTGAGACGCCATTCAGGGTGTCTAAAATCCTACGCTTCCATGCCTCCTGAACAGAAGCAAATGAAATTCTACTAAGCAAATATAACCACTCGTTTATTATTTTGTGCTTTTTCAGCATAGTAAAGATCAGACTTTTTTATAAGTACCTATTTTTTTCACTGTAAAACCCAAAACGTTAAGGTAACTCAAACCATTTGAGGAAACCGATTGCAACAAAACATTTAAGTTCAAAAACTAATCTTAATGAGTACTGTGAACTTAATCCATTTGAGTAAACGAAGCAATTTGATAACAGTAAAACCCAATGAGTTAAGGAAACTCAAACTGTTTGAGGAAACCGATTGCTACAAACCATTTGAGTTAAAAAAAAAAGTAATCTATAGGAGTACTGTGAACTTACTCCATTTAAGTTGAAGTAATGAGGCATTTAATTAACTCATTACCTTCAACACTGAGTTCAAAACTCTTTTCAAATGAGTAGAATTAACCTCAGTAAATGTTTAGTTAACTACACTCATTTCATTTGATAAAGTTGACTGTTGGGTTTTGCAGTGTGTAGATTTCATTTGCCTTCATTTAAAACAAGTTAAATCTTTAAAAACACAAGGTTATTAATATTGTTGTTGAAAAATATTTTGCATTTGCCATAGTTTAATACTGTACATTATGTTTCGATGCCTAAATTTACTTAGAACACTGTAAAAATGTTGCGTTCCAGACTATTTCTTCATGTTGTCCCAACACAAACTGATTCAGTTATTTTAACTCAATCCTTTTTACAAATTTAAGTGGATTGAACATAAAACAATTAAGTTGTGCCAAAAAAACTCCACATTTTTGTTGATTCAGCTTATTTTAAATGAGTAGTTTGAACAAGCAGAAAAAAAATATTATTATTGAGTGTAGTGTGTGCAAAACAATTAGTTAACCCTATAAAAGGGGATTTGCAAAAAAATATTGCATCAGTGAAAATGGTTAGGACACAGAGCCAGAGTTCACTGAGAAATCATGATCATGATCCCATTATCTTCTGATTAAATCGACTTCGATTTTGTATGCAATATAACAATATAGCAATATAGTGCCTAACACTTGCTTGTCAGTGAACTACAACTCAATTGCAGATCATTACAGTATGTGTGGCCAAGGACACTTTCAAGATGGTGATCGCTAAAGATAAAGGGCTCTATTTTAACAATCTAGGTGCAAAGTCTAAAGTGCAGGGCGCAAAAGGATTAAGGGTGTGTCTGAATTCACTTTTGTTATTGCAAGGACGGAAAAATAGGCTCTGCGCCGCAGCGCATGGTCTAACAGAGTTGTACTTATTCTCTTAATCAGTTATGGGTGTGTTTTGAGAATAAACCAATCAGAGTCTCATTTTCTTTAAGAGTCAGTTCTATTGTGCCAAGGCACATTTGCTATTTACTTGGCGGACTTCGTAAGTGCAAAAACTGAACACGTCACTAGTGAGAAAACAGTTAAACAGACCAACTGCAGCGCGAGGATAAAGAATGAGCCTCCTCCATTCAGCCTTTACTTTCACTTTCTCTTTCTCTCTTTCGTGGATTATGAACCGATGTTGTACGCACTCCACTGAAGACATCCATTAGCCTACATAATTAATTTCATTTGTTAAGTGCAACGATTTGTTTTAAAACTATTTCTAAATTCAGTTCTAATTTCCAGCAAACGAATAAATGATCAATAATAACAAAGTGCGGTCAAAAAACTGAATTATATGCAAACACGCGTCCTATGCCCCATATGGTCTAAAACCCAACAGGTGGGCAAATCTAAGCTTGTTTTAAAATAACAAATATAAATATGCATGTAATAAATAATTATACTAAAAATAATAACATTATACAAAAGAAAGTTGTCATTAAAAAACTGAAAAAAAGCCCCCCGAGATGAGAAGTGGCAGTGGTTTTTTTAATTATGTAGAAAGTAATCATTTTTGTAATATTTTTGTAAGTGAGACATACAACTAACGCGCTCTGCCCTGGACTTTAGACCTGCTTTCAGCTATTTTAGTTTCTAAAAATAGCAATGCGCCAACAACGTGCATTACCACATCTCTTTTCTACACGTATAGCAACACGTTGGGGCAAACACATCTTGCACCAAATTGCACCGGGTGTATGATAGGGCCCAGAGACTGCTTTTGAGATTGTAAGCAGAGTTGTCTACGATTCTGCTGATGAAACTGAAAACTATCTTGATTAAACTTTAATTAATTTGATCTCTGACTCCGGCTCTTTTTCACCTGACAGAGTGGTCATTTTTGCATTAAAGCTGTCAATTTTCCTACACTACACAATAAATGCTGCTCCATCTACAGTTTAAGCACATGCTAGAGCTTTACTAGAACTGGATTTACTGACAAAATGTACATGAAAATCACCCAACCCTTATGAGTATCAAATTGATTCTGAATTGGTTCAGTAGCAATAAATCACTACCGGTTATTATGTGCTGACTTATTTTATCTCACGTGCTAAGTAACGGTTATATACTATAGCAAGGGAGACAGTCGTGGGTAATAAAATGCTCCAATTACTTAAAAAGCAGACTGTGCATAATTCACTGCTTGTTGGGACACTGAAGGTACAGTGGAACCCAGGAGCATGTTAACATGTTTAAGAACTCACTTGACAGCACTCAAAAAGCAAGTGCGAATATTATTCACTGTTGTGCATTTGATATAAACGCTCATGTCATCTTCTGTGCCTGTCCTTGAATTTGTTTGATTCAAAAAGAGTGTTTTCTTTGATCAAGTCAAATTAAAGGCACAGTTCATTTGACTGCTTGTATTAAAAGACAAAATTTTATTCTTGTTTTGTGAAGTAAAATTAAGAACTGTGTATAGAAAGCGAATTGGTGACATGATAATCGTAACCAAACTAAATCAAACCATGAGACCAGTATCTGTTCACACTACTACAGTTGAAACCTTAAGTTGAAACAACACAATTCTGGAGATTTCTTTAGACAACTCAATTGTTTTATGTTCAATCCACTTACATTTGTAAAAATATTATGTCAACTTAATCGATTTGTGTTGGGACTACATGAAAAAATGGTCTGGAACAGCATTTTTACAGTATATCAGCCCTGCTGTGTACTTTTTTACAAAACATAAAAAAAATAACAACAGTGAGAAAATAGCTGTTAAGAAAGCATCTTTAATTAAAAAAATATTACATTTATTTTAATATAGGTTTCTACAACGAACATTTAAAGCCCAGCAGATTTAGATTTAAATAGGTATACAATTTTAATCATTCCATTATCAACCGCTATACTGAATATTAGGAAATAGTTAAATATAATAGTTAAGTATAATAGTAAATATAAATTTGTGTGTCTGTTGGGAGGGGGGGGGGGGGGGGGGGGGGGGGGGTGTTGGTTTTTGTATAATCACTCAAACAAATTCTTTTGCTGCTTGTTTAAATTACTTATTTAAAATGAGTTGAAACAACATGATTGTTAACTTTTTTAAAGGACAACCTCTGAGTTAACTTAATCGATTTGTGTTGAGATAACATGAAGGAACTGTGTGATACCCAGCATTTTTTACAGTGATGTATTGTGTCTTGTTCATTCTCTACCTGACAAACGCATTGTCGCCTATCCAAGATTTAGGACAAATAAACAATAACTAATGGACAACAAATAATAATTTGACTTCTAGTTGATCATTTGGTATCAGAAGTAGCTTATATGAAAAAAAGGCCTCTAGATTACGCTTGCCAAAATAAAATATGATCATGCCTTGATTTTTAATTATTTAATTAGGACAGTAAGGTCTGACTTTGCTTAGACAAAAGTCTTGTCTCTTAACAGAAATAATGTACAGTATAGAATATAATGTCATGGTGCAGTGGAAAAATAATTAATATTGTGTATGACTCCCATGAGCTTGGAGGACTGCATCCATTCATCTCTGCAATGACTCATCTGAAATGGCAAAGAAAGCATTCTTGCAAGACTCCCAGAGTTCATCAAGATTCTTTGGATTCATCTTTAATGCCTCCTCCTTTATCTTACCCCAGACATGCTCAATAATGTTCATGTCTGGTGACTGGGCTGGCCAATCCTGGAGCACCTTGACCTTCTTTGCTTTCAGGAATTTTGAAGTGGAGGCTGAGGTATGAGAAGGAGCACTATCCTGCTGAAGAATTTGACCTCTCCTATGGTTTGTAATGTAATGGGCAGCACAAATGTCTTGATACTTCAGGCTGTTGATGTTGCCATCCACACTGCAGATCTCTCACACCCCCCACAAACTGAACATAACCCCAAACTATGATTTTTCCTTCACCAAACTTGACTGATTTCTTCTTCACCTTCTGCCACTTTTCTGTATGATACTGGAAGTCAAGTTATTATTTGTTGCTTACAACTTTTGTCAGGTAGTGTATATTATTAATATTTGTTTCATCACTAAATGTACTCTGCTCTCTTGATTGCCCAAGAAAAAAAATTCTCCTTAAACATACAAAAAGATAAAGATTGATAAAAAAGAAAAAAGATTTGCAGTATTAAACTTGAAACTTGTTTTCACCCGTTCCTGACCTTGATGGACTGAACAAAAGGAATGAACAGGGGAAGATTTCTATAGCATTGAAGATGGCTATTATCACATTGATGAGCAACCACTAAATCCTCCTCATCACCTGCACATTCAAGAAACCCAACAGGAGGTCAATGCTTCATTTGCATTGCATACAAAAAAAAACACTCTCATACTCTTTTCAGCGTCAAATGTTCCTCGGCTTCCTTTCTGTTCAGATCTAAACCTTTCAAGAGGCTCATTGGTCTGGCAAGGTCATGGCATTCTGACCGATGGCGATTGCGTCACAGACTCTGGGAAGAGACTCAAGAAATGACAGTGATGCAAATGTCACTGAGCCCCGATAAGAAGGTAAGAGGGCTGGTGCTTAATTTAGCATACCGCGATAATAGCAATGCTGGAGTTCGACAACAAGAGTGTCTCGGCTGCTGAATAGACTAATTAAAATTACATCATGGGTTTTCTTATCATGCTTACGGAGCTGCCACATGATTGGGCATCGGGGGAGATTCACAATTGCAGGCGATTATGAAAATTAAGATGAGATCGCACAGCACACCATGTTGTTTAATAAGAGAAATCAGCGCAAAAGAGCTTAGGTGGTGCAGGAACGCATCAGACAAACAGCTTCTTGATTTTTAATTATCAGACATGATAAAATGAGATCTAAAACAATAGAACAAAATTACTGGTAAGCGATTATTATTTTTTATTTTTTCATTCTTATAGAGGTTTAAATCAGCAGTTTCAGTCTCTCAGATATCTGACTTCAATGTCTACATATATTCTGGATAGGAACCTATTTGACAATCACTTGTAATCGAGTAGAGGAACTGTTTCTTACGGAAAAGTGGCCAATTTGTGGTGCATAATGGCACCAAAGTTCAATTGCACCACCACACAGCACTAGTTTTAGCTGCAATCATGGCCTTTGTTAAAAGCTGTAAAAGTGCTGTCACACGTTTTCATTTACAAACAGTAACGCAATGGATTGTAATGCAAAGTTTTAAGCGCCAGCAAAATTTAGACTTGCAGGGTAGCTGTAGTAGAAATCACGGCTTGAAATAGGGAAGATTGAGGACACTTACCTGAATTACACTTACCTACACTTACCTAAATTTGTTGTTCTTTTTAGAAAATATATATATAAATTAACAAGAGAACAAGGCTGTGATCACAATGCAAACCTCCAGAGTAGGCATGGGCCAGTGTAAGATTTTGACGATATGATAGCCTTGGATAAAAATATCACGGTATTGTGATTACTGCTCTAAAACATATTCTTTTATTTTTGTGAAAGATTTATAATATTTTGGAGCAGTAAACATGTCAGGCTAAATAATTCAAAGGAATCATTGACTTATGCTTTCTTCGTTAGTTTTAAATACAGATTTCTTTACAATTTAAAACAGCATCTTTGGATATTTTTTCTGCTTAAGATACTGTCCTCCTAAAAAACAAAAAAAATGTAAATAAAAAATCCTACACATACCCTAGAAACAGTATTACAAAAAATGTTGGCGGTTTTAAAACCTTGGCTTTTCCAAACCACGGAAAACTGTTATCATCCCATGCCTACTCCAGAGTTTGAAAAACATGTTTGAATGTGACAGAATTTTTGCTCTCCAGATAGTTGTGAATTCTCACTTTGGACCATTTGGTGAAACTGTGAGTTCATTATATTAATGCTAAAAATAATAGGGATGCAACAATACAATTTTTTTGGAACCGATCCGATCTCAATACCAAAATTATCTACCGATACAGATGCGATACCAATACTGTGCCAATTTTTTGTTTGTTTTTTGTTTGTTTTTCTAAGCATAATACAGTTTACATAGCTCTGGTGATAAACTCAAATATTAAATCTTCTTTAGTAACAAATAACAGACCTATAGGCCTACTATACAATGACAGACAACACACTCTAACTAAAAACATGATGATTGCTGTAATCCAGGTTACAATATTTAAGCATTCGTTATGAAATTGAGCTGTTGTCGTCCACTTTATGTGTTTTTTTTAGATTAAGATATTTCTCTGAAATCTGATCATGATGACCGCATGGCGCAACTCTCCGCCAGAGAGAGCCTGAGAGACAGGCTGCAAACGCTGTTTGGATCATATTTGTGCATTGATGATGTTATTATATTCATAAAAGGTCAGTCAAGTTAGCGTTAATTTGCATGAATTTAATGTTTTAATATTTTAAACTGTCATGCTGTAATAAAATAAACATGATATAAAAATTAAATGAGTGTGAAGTGATTTCATTTTAAACTTTCATAAAAGAGTTATTAAACATATCATTAACTTTAAGTTAAAAAGAATAATAGTATATTCTGACATAAGTTTTTAATAAGACTTCAAACAATGCCCATTTTTGCCAGTGAATTAAAGTTATGCGCCCTGTATGGAACACGATTTTAATAATGTACGGAACACCGTTAATACCTATCATCTTCTGTACGGTACTTTTCCCCTCTGTTCTCAAAAACTACTGGTCCAAAAGGCATCAATCAAAATTTGGATTGTGCAATAAGTATTCACCCAGAGAATGAACACACAAACATGCTTATCTGGCTTTTAAAGACGGAGGAGTGGTCGTTTGAGTCCGCTAAATAGCGAAAAGTGTACGGAACATGGTTAGTCTACGTTGAAACTTAGTCAGATGGTTTGTATGGTTAACCGCTTCTCAGATTACCTTGGCTTATAACAATTCATATGCCAACTGTCCACCGGGGCTCTACGACGCATCGTTTTTCCGCTACATCGAGATTTGTCCAAAACCTACTTTTGCAAACTAGTCCAGTGTTTATTTAAGTTTGTATTTCATCTACATAACATGTGTCAAACTGCTCTGCATAGTTTAGTTCCAACTCTAATTAAACACACCTGATCAAACTAATTGAGTGCTTTAGGCTTGTTTGATATGTACAGGTAGGTGTGTTGATGAAGGGCTGGAACTAAACTCTGCAGGGCGGCGGCAATCCAGGAATTGAGTTTGACACCCCTGATCTACATTGATAATGATGCTTTTATACAGTAGGCACAGTTGATTTTCTTATTCAAGGAATTGTTTTATAAACCTGCACTTGGAAAACAGGGGTCCAGTTTTAAATTTTTTTAACAAAATTATATTGTATAAAGCTGCTTATTAAAAGACAAAAAAAGTTTGTGCGATTTGACGTATATATTTAACTGTGATTTTTGCGTGTATTTAAGTGTCAGTTTTGAATTCATAATAGTATGTAGCACACACTTTAAGTGAAAGGAATATAAATGTACATTAACTATATATATATATATATATATATATAGTTAATGTACATTTATATTCCTTTCATTTACAGTGTGTGCTACATACTATTATGATATGTATATATATATATATATATATATATATATATATATATATATATATATATATATGTATATATGTATATATATATATACACATGTATATATGTATATATATATATATACACACATATACACATATACACATATACACATACATATATATATACACACACACACACACACGTGTGTGTATTTAATAACTATCCATATAAACACGCATTTACAATGCAGCCTTTCACAATAGGGTATATGCAGAAGGATTTAAAAAAAAATTTCATATGGCGAACTGTATGCAGTTACAAAATCAGCGCGTTTAAGGTCTGTTTTCTTTAAAAAATTAACGATCTCCACTCCCTGATTGATATACAATGTAAATTCGGTCTCAGATTGTACAAGAAGCACAGCAGTAAATTACATTTTTCCACGCAATTAAAATACTTATTTTATACCAGTATTTTCAATGGAGTTTCTGCGCTCGCCTGCTGATCCTGATGGGCACGTGCGTGTAAACGGCTTTTCATCTCAGTTCACGCTTCAACAACTAAATGAATGCTGAAGTCTAATTAATGGATTATATCTTAATTACATTACAACATCGGTGCTATAAAGGGAACTCTAAAAAAAAATTAAAAGTCACATTAAGTGTTCACTATAGGTTTATGGGAAGAAACACATGCTGTGCAAATACTCTATTAGCTAATCGCAATAATACAAGATTTACAGAGAGTTATATATTAATGATAATTACAATTTGAAATGGTACTACCTGACAGAAAATTTACCTTGAAACTGCCAGTCATGACAGCACTAAACATGAGCCCCAGGTTTCTTTTTGATATAGAATATAGTGAATCACCAAGACTTGTGCTTTTAGCTAAATATATTCTGTAATTATTTACTGAAGAAAAACTGTCACCTACATCTTAGATGTAGGGGGAAAAATTGTGGTTGAACTATCACTTTGTTTTAAACTCAGTTCACAGATTACAAAGCATTAAAAGCAACAGCAATGCATGAAAACAGTTTTTTTAAAAAGAGCAAAATAATCTGAATAATTTATTCATTCTTCTATCAACATGCAACGTATGACTGTTCACAGTTTCCACATCTCAAAACTGCTCACACTTGTTGGAAACAAAAACACAGAAATATTGTTTGTAGCTATTCAAACAAGATTTGTCTTTGCAGCGCTGGCTGTTTAATATTTAAAGCCCTTTTGCATTTCTGAAACAACAACGCCTGTCAAGACTTGCAGAATGTTTTCAAGATGAATATGGGGAACAAACTCAGGAAGGATATGATTTTAAGTTATTAGTTACTATTGGCCTATGTTGTATTGTTTAATATTGCTTTTTTTTTTAATTAAAAGTTTTGTGTTAGTATGATACATAAGTGCACCAACCGGCCACTTTATTTGGTGCACATTACTAGTATCCGCTAGTGATAGCATCACACAGTAGCTGCAGATTTGCTGGCTGCACATCCATGATGCAAATCTCCAGTTCCACCACATCCCAAAGGTGCTCTATTGGATTGAGTTCTGGTGACTGTGGAAGCCATTTGAGTATAGTGAACTCATTGTCATGTTCAAGAAACTAAACTGGCATCAATAAGACATTTGCGCCCACAGACCCACCGCTGACTGGATTTTTTCTCTTTTTCGGACCATTCTCTGTAAACCCTAGAGATAACGAACAGTTGGACAGGTGTACCTAATAATTTGGCTGGTGAGTGTAGGCCCCACTGTTGGGTGTAATTAGTTACAAAGTAACTAGTTACTGTACTTAGATTACTTTTAAGCTGAACGAGTAAAGTAAGGGACTATTTTTCATTTTCAGGTAATTTAATAACAGTTACTTAAAATGTACTTGTTTAAATACTGTTCATAAATTCAGTTCTGGATCAATCAATTAAGAGAAGCAGAGTAATTCATTTATCAAGCAGATTGAATATGCTTGAGAAACTATGAAGAGAAATTAATGTTAATATATGGTTTGCATTCAACATTTTGTCACTTTGAAATGTTTCGCGTTTTGATACATATTGTATGCGTGTATATTTTGGTCGTCTCACATGTTTGTTCTTGAACGGGTCGATAATATATTGAAATGTCCATAACTTTTGCAAATAAAGTTGGATATTCTAATCCATTTATTGTCCAATTTGTCAAAATTAAACATCAAAATAAATATAAACCCGTTCTCACAGCCAATGTGGGCGATCGCTCTTGCTAGGGGTGGCATGGAGAATAATACAACCCCCCCCCCTTCATTTTTGTCTGCAAAAAGGGCGGCACGAAAGCCAGTATAAGGGGCAGTATGGAGACTCAACACCACAGCCCCACCTCTCCATCACAACACCCACAAATCCCCAAAAAAATCAGATTTAAGGAATTAAAAGCATTTAATTTATATTGTCTATGTGGCATTAAGATTTTTATGTAATGCATTTATGTGTTGAATTTTAAGTTGTGTTAAGTCAAGTAATTTATTAACTTATTGAGTGAGTTACTTTTAATTACACAGTAATTAAATTTAAATTAGTTTATATATACACTTTATTTCCCCATTTTACAATGGTTTAAATGGCAGAAATATTTAAATTTATTTAAAGATCTATTACAGTTGTTCAATAAACCTTTATATGCAAATGATCAAAATTCAATGTCAATTCATTTCTGAGCAAAAATATAGTAAATTTGATTTTACATTTTGTTTAATGAACATCATATAAACCAGTGTGAATATGAAGCTTTATTTTAAAGTTAAAAGAAACCATTCGTCATGTTGCCATAGTTGTACGCATGCTTCTACACAGGTGGGTCATTTTTAATGGCCTCTTCCAGTCCTCTAGAAACCCAGAGGCAAGCCCTGAGTGCTATTGTCATAGGATGTCACTTTTCCAATAGGTCAGCATTCTTCCCTGCCAGAGCTGCTCTAGTCTACTGCAAATGCTATTACCGTGAAGTAAATTGTTTAGGAGAAACAATGGCACAGCGACTAACTGGTCAGTTACACACGCTAATAGAATCGGACAGGTAAGTGTTGAAACATTTCTAAGAAACAAGCAGGAGGATCGAGATTGTACGACCAAAATATAAAGCCAACCAAAAATTGTTCAGACATCAAATATGTATAATTTTAATTTATTTTTTACTAGTGGGTGCAGGTCACTAGTTCCTTTAAGTGAGGATAGCAAAAAAAAAAAAAAAAAAGTTAACTGTGACACATTATAGCCATGAAAATCAAGTTTGATTAACCTAACACAGTGATGACTCAATGAGGTAACACAGTGTCCTAACAACATGCAAGATAAGACATTTGGCTGTCTGCACTCCACATTATGCAGAGCCAACAGGACAGAAACATTTAAATGACAAAGACATTCAGAAGTGCAGAATATGGTAACATTTTAATTTAAGGTGACCTAGTTACACGTTCCATGCACTTACTATTGTAACTACAATGAATTATGTAACTAACCCTAAACCACTTTCTAACCTCAACCATCTAGTAATGTAATTAATGTACTGTGTGTAAAATATTGTGCATGTAATTAATTCATATTACTCGTTATTAAATGAATAATTACACTGAAACTACATCACCCAGAATATTTTCACAACAAAATAGACTAATAAATGAGCATTAAAGCTCATTAGCATTAATCAAAGTACACACGGAGTTGCTCATGTTGTTGGTTTGAGTCACAGATGTAAAGTTGTTTAATATTTAATCCATATGTTTGCTTGTCATTTGCATTTTAAGATTCAAGGTAAACTGCTGGCATCACATAAAAATCTGCTGGCATCACATAAAATGGTGTTCAATGTCACGCTGACAGCATTTAAAAAACTAACGTCCATAGCTTCATCAACCTGGATTCGAACCCATTATCTCTGCATGATAGTCTGGAAATCTCACCATTTCAGTAAATCACTTAAAACCTCAATTACACTGTGGGCTATTATACCTCAACTTGCTTATCTGCTTCTTTGCTGAAGCTGTTCCAGAGCAATGCATAAATGACCACTAGGTGTCACTGTAGAGACAGGTTTTAAAACGTTTCAAAGCTTCAACACATTTTCTTCGGCTGTTTTATGAAGCCTCGCTTTGCCCACCACTACATAAAAGGGAAAACTCCACGATGGGAGAAAACAAACAACAAGACAGTAAACAACAGGGGAAAACAAAATCCTTACCTGACGCAGAGCAGGAGAACTAGGCAACACAAGACAGCTCACAGAGTTCACACTCAAAAACGGAGTGAGATACAAAGAAACAATCACAACTTAAATACCCTGGCTGGAAGTCACAGGTGATCGGAATCAGGTAAACATGAACACACGAGGAAGAACTGTGGCATAGGGGAACACGGGGACCTCTAGGGGCATGGAGATAAAGTACAGGATGGTGACAGTTTAGTGTAGAACAAAATACATACAGTGCATCCGGAAGTATTCATAGCGCTTCACTTTTTCCATATTTTTTATGTTACAGCTTTATTCCTCATAATTCTACAGACAATACCCCATAATGACAATGTGAAAAAAGATTTTTGAAAATTGTTGCAAATTTATTAAAAATAAAAAAACCTGAAAAATCACATGTACATAAATATTCTATAAGTATATAAGCAATATAAGCATATAAGCAATACTTTGCTGATGCATGTTTGGCAGCAGTTAAAGCCTCAAGTCTTTTTGAACATGATGCCACAAGCTTGGCAAACCTGTCTTTATAGGAATTTTTGCCCATTCCTCTTTGCATTACCTCTCAAGCTCTATCAGGTTGCGTAGGAAGCAACGGTGTACAGCCTTTTTTTAGATCTCTCCATAGATATTCAATAGGATTTAGATCTGGGCTCTGGCTGGGCCATTCAAGGACATTCACCGAGTTGTTGTGAAGCCACTCCATTGATATTTTGGCGGTGTGCTTTTGGTCATTGTCCTGCTTGAAGATGAATCGTTGCCCCAGTCTGAGGTCAAGTGCACTCTGAAGCAGGTTTTCATTCAGGATGTCTCTGTACATTGCTGCATTCATCTTTCCCTTTATCCTGACCTAGTTTTCCAGTTCCTGCTGCTGAAAATGGTATTCTGCTGTGTTCACACCAGACGCAGAATGCCCGGAATTTTTGACAAATTCCAGGTTGGAATGGCTTCCGTCTGGCCACTCTACAATACAGGTCTGATTGGTGGATGGCTGCACAATAGGTTGTCCTTCCAAACATCTTCCACTTATGGATGATGGAGGACACTGTGCTCATTAGAACTATCTGAGCAGCAGAAATTTTTCTGTAACCTTCCCCAGCCTTGTGCCTTGAGACAATCCTGTCTTGGAGGTCTACAGACAATTCCTTTGTCTTCATGCTTGGCTTGTGCTTTGTCATGCAGTGTTAACCCTGGGACCTTATATACAGGTGTATACCTTTTCAAATCATGTCCAATCAACTGAATTTACCACAGGTAAACTGGTAAATATACCATAGGTAGGTCGCTTGTACCACAGGTATAAGTTAATTTAATCCATTTTGGAATAAGGCTGTCACATAAAAAATGTGGAAAAAGTTAAGCGATATGAATACTTTCCGGATGTGCTGTAGGTGCAACATGAACCAACAATGCAATGATAGTGGAGTGGATATTGTCATAAGAGTTGCTTGAATTATTTGGGGTTGATTGTAATCCATTAAATAGTGTACTTTCCATTCAAATGTTCCGACAAAGTTTAACTGCACTTTTAGAGCATATTTTATTATCATTTTAACTGTGGTAATGTGAGAAATGTTGAAGGTGTGTGATAATTTCAGGTTTGACCACAGGTGCCCACATGATGTGGTGTATGTTTCTGCCACCGGACTCCAAAACACCCCGAGATGCTCGAGTGACTTCCATTAACTGCTCAGATCACAGCATCTGATGACAATGCTCAGCGAGACATTATGTTCCCTACTGACAGACCCTTGTTGTACCATCATTTCCTTTGTATAAGAAATTTCACACTGCGAGTTAAATTGACTCTTTCAATCAGTTTCCCAAAAAAAAAAAAAAGTCGCCAGTGTTCTCACTGATGCAGTCAATGTGCAGTCTGAGTGTTCTGGTGATGAGAGGACAAATGGAATGATAAAATTGCCTGACTGACCGCAGTTTCATGTTTGGTGTGAGGTAAAAGGACCCACCAGTATAGGCCAGAGATGTGACTAAATCGACAAACCAATCCATCAAACTGTTCTGTCTCAATGACTTCTCTATTCACATATTTTTATGCACATTGTGGAAATCACATAAAAAATGGCAAGAGGCATATAAATGATGGAAATGCATATTAAAAAGTGTATACACACAACTGAGAAGGATACATTACATATACATTACATTTTACATTTAGTCATTTAGCAGACGCTTTTATCCAAAGCGACTTACAAATGAGGACAAGGAAGCAATTTACACAACTATAAGAGCAGCCACAACTTTTATCCAAATAAGAAAAAAATGTGATTAAACTATGATGGAAACACATTTTATTTTATTTGTGACTTAGTTTTAAAAGATTATGAGATAGCAAAATGGGTGAGATGGAAGGGCATTACTTGACAAACCAGCAGACTGGCCACATTATAAAACATCTGAAATGTTGTTTTGGTCATTCTAAAGTGCCTTAGTGAAAATCTGTCATCAAATTGATGGGTAACACTTTATAATTACACACTGTGAATCATGTTTTAAGCATTAGCGAATCGTTAATTCTTTATCTGTTAAGCATTAACTCTACATTAACAGATGTTATTAAGCAGTGTATAACTGCAGATACAAAGGCTCTATTCTTGACTTAAAAGCACATGTAAAATGTGATTTAAAATGTTCATACTTTGTTAATTACTATTTTTTTCATTACTAAATTAAGTATTGAATTATTTACAAACCAGTTATTCTAGAGAAGTTGCTGGTTTTTAAAGATTATTTAGAACGCGTAAATAAATGATTAATAAACTATTTAAATAACATTTATATATCTTATTATTCAGGCATATATTAATAGTTAATTTGTAGGTTAATAAATGCTTTATTAACTTAACTTCATCCAGTTTTGTGACCTAGTGAGGACTATTTATGCTTTATTAATCCCTTATGAATGACAATTAAAGACTCAATTATATTCTAAACAGAAAAATAAATGACTTTATTCTTTTCTATTAATTTGAAGATACACAAATGAAACTAAACATCATTAAATAAATGAAATGTTATCTTAATACAGTTGAAGCCAGAATTAAAAGTTAAGGTAACTCAAACTATTCGAGGAAACTGATTGCAACAAATAATTTAAGTTCAAAAACTAAAAGTAATGAGTACTGTGAACTTAATCCATTTGAGTAACCCAAGCAATTTGAGCACAGTAAAACCAAATAAATGAAGAGAACTCAATCCAACTGAGAACTGTTACTGTAAAAGCCAATAAGTTATGATAACTCACACTGTTTGAGGAAACCGATTGCTACAAACCATTTAAGTTCAAAAACGAATCTATATGAGTACTGTGAACTTAATCCATTTAAGCTGAGGTAATGAGGTATTTAATTAACGCATTACTTTCAACACAGAGTTCAAAACTCTTTTCAAATGAGTAGAATTAACTTTCAATTCAAATTTTGAGTTAACTACACTCATTTATAAAGTTGCCAGTTGGGTTTTACAGTGTACCGCATGTCTTTGGACTGTGAGCACCTGGAGGAAACCCACACGAACATAGGGAGAACGTGCAAACTCCACACAGAAATGTCAGCTGGCCCAGCTGGGACACGAATCAGCGGTCTTCTTGCTGTGAGGTGACAGTGCTAACCACTGAGCCACCATGCCGCCTTTCTCTTCTTTCCATAAATTGCAAATGTGTTCATGCGTGCTCCAATCTAGCTTTCATTTAAATAACAATAAGTTCAAATTCCCAACGTTTGTGTAAACAAGTTAATTCAGCGAGTGACTTCTCCTTGAAAGTAAGTCATATGGTCCTTTTTGATTCGCCTCAAAAAGTGACAGACTCTGCCTAATTAATTAAACGCAGAGCTCCCGCTGCTCGAGAGACGAAACGGTTGAGGACCCTTTTCATGGCTGACATCACAGGCAATAGCTTCCTTTTTTATCTCGCTTTCCCATGGGAGACATACTTCCCCTGCTCTTTCATTTCCGTCTTTTCAGTTTACTTCCCTTCTCTCATCACCTCTCTGAGCAAATACAATAAGTGTCCACATGTGACAGCAAATGGCAGTGAAAGAACAGGTGGGACTCTTGGAAATGAAAAAAGAGATAATATTGAGACATACACACTGTGACCACTTCTCATACAAGATAGCAGCCCTAATCATCCCTAAGAGAATCGAATGCTTGTTGAAAATGAAACAATGGAACAAAGATGCCTCCAATCATTTAAAGCACCTCAAATTTTACAAAATCAAAACCTAGCAGCTGCATACCTGCAGAATTGCAATTGCATTTTCAATAATGCAGCTGAGGGGAAACTGAAGGATGGAAATCATCCTGGGTAAAAGCAGTTATGTACAAACTGGCATGGAAAAAGCGTAGGCGGACTACAGGGTCTTGACTGAGGAAGCTTTTTTTTAAATGTCAAAAAGTCTGCCTTTTTAAATCTTTGCATCTTTATAAAACCACTTACTTTATCTGCGTACGTGCCCTTTAGCAAGAAATGCAGTTTTTTAAATGGGAAAAATGTTCTGAGATTCAAATTAAGGTTAAACATTTTGTAATTTTGGATGCATGTAACTTTCTCTAGCTCAGTTTAAAGTGAAAATGGGACACTTAAATATCAGTGTGACGTAACTCTTTGAATCTTTGAACTCTTTGGATGTTTCTTCTTGTAACTCAGAAACTGATCAAAGTATGTCATGATGTAAAGTGCATAGCTGGTGCAATGTGCAATGTGAGAAGTTAGGATGGATCAAGGGAAGCTGTTTCAACAGGCTAAGGTTGTCAAAGCTGAGTTACAAAACTAGCTAATCAATAATAAGTCATAATAACTACAATGTATAAATGGCCACAAAAATCATAACAGAACTAGGGCTGAGCGATAAAATTGGTATCGATGTTTATTGACCGAGCACCATTGTCAATATTGATAAAAAAAGATTTGTTGTGTAGTTTTGGTATGAAGCGCTATAGTTTTATTAAAATGTGGCTGCTGAGCGCGTGCCTTGGAAGCAGTGGCAATAAGCTTGGGGTGTAATTTTGTCCTTTCCAATGGAGGCGCGCGACTTGCACGACGCGCATATGGGAGCGACATGCACATGTTGTCCAAGCAGCGTGCACGTGAACCACGCGCATTTTCCGGGTGCATTTTCAGGGCGCATTTTCCAGGTGAACCTAGATGAAAACAGCTCAACTTTTCCGAATGCTGTATGCGCACCATGATTCATGAAGTAGAACTAACCAATCTGCTTCACACTTTTATGGAATATACACATTTCAGTAATAATGGCAAACTAATTACCTCAGACAAACACAGCGCACCCAAACACTGCAGTGTTTTTTACTTTTCTCCATAAACTTGCATCATATGGAAGCATATGAGTAGCATGATTCATTTCGAAGTGTAATATTCAAAATGGCAATGCAAAATGTTATATGGGAATGTATTTTTGCATTTCAATTAGCATTTTCCAAGACATATGTGCAATGTTTGCTGCAGAATGAAGATGAAAATTAAATCCCATCGTTTGCATTTCTCATTTCAAACACGGTTTTAATATGTAAATTGGATCCACATTTTAATGCTTTATTAGTTGCAAAATTGAATTGAAAATGCAATACACAAACTGAATTTGATGTGTATTACAAGCAGAAACTGTAGCAAAATGATCATTTAAATGTTATTTGTCCTAAATGCATTTACACTCACGTCTAGGAAATGCAGGATTGCATTTTCAGCATAACACTGTGGGATGTTTGTAGCAAAATTCATTTTGAAATGTAATACACAAACGATTTTGCAATATGTTAAATAGCAATGTATTTCTGTATTTCAGTTAGCATTTTCCAAGACACATGTGCAATGTTTGCTGCAAAATGAAAATGAAAAAAAAGAGAATCCATTTTCATTTAATGCATCGCGACGAATCAAAGCCAATGTGAAATTGAAAATGCATTCTGGCCTGGCCAAGCCCACATACGGCGGCCGTTGCTGCAAGACAGGTATTAGATTTTGTCGTCACGGCTGCAGCGAGGACTACTTGGGACATTTGGCAGCATAAACATGGTGAAGTCTGTTCCTCAGCTTCTTCATGAAACTGCACACGCCCTCGAGTGTGAACCGGGAAATACTTTGGAAAACCACCTCCTAGCTCAGTTAAGATGGTTTTAGGTTTGATATTCGCCGGACAATCACGCACGTAATTTTAGGGATCATCTGCGAATTACATTGACCGAACCAAAACGCACAGTAATGCAAAGCAGAAAATAAGTATTTCTAGAAGATACCAGTAAATGGGTAGAGGCCAGACTGATTTACTATAGATAGCAAGGATACTATACCTTTCACTATACAATACATAAAAACAGAAATAGGCAATAGCTCTTGTCATAAGGATACAGTAGACATCAGCACAAGTCAGGGTCTGGGATAGAACCCAGGTCTCTGGCATGAGAGACGAGTGACGATACTACAGAGCTACTGGGAGTGAATGAACACATCGAAAGACAACTTGCCTGCACACGGTACATTCCACACACTATACACAAATGCACACAAGATACACTCTACACATTTACAGACATGATACACTTCAAACATATACAGACATGATACTCTCCATACATGTGTACACATAATACACTCCATACATATGTACACATGATACACTTTCAAAATATACACACTATACATATCCACACATGACACATATGATATACCCCATACATATACACACATTATATATTCCATATATATGTACACATACATTCCACGCATGAAACACTCCATATATATGCACACAATATATCAGAATCAGAATCAGAATCAGAAAGAGCTTTATTGCCAGGTATGTTCACACATACGAGGAATTTGTTTTCGTGACAGAGCTTCTACAGTGCAACAGGATTACAGAGACAGGACAAAAAACAGATAATAAATATATTTTTTTAAAAATAGAAGTAAGTAGTGAGTGCAAATATACAGATTGAAAAGTGTATGTACATGTTTATTACTATATACAACGTTATATGTGCAGCTGTTATGTGCAAATTGGCATGTAAAGTGTGTTGTTAAATAAGTGTATATGTGTATAAAAGTGTATAGCAAGTAGTGATGTTGGTTCCGCAATTATTATCATCAAGTGTTCATGAGATGGATTGCCTGAGGGAAGAAACTGTTTCTGTGTCGGGCTGTTCTGGTGCGCAGTGCTCTGTAGCGTCGACCAGAAGGTAAAAGTTCAAAGAGGCAGTGTGCTGGGTGTGAGGGGTCCAGAGTGATTTTGGCAGCCCTTCTGCTCGCTCTGGATAAGTACAGTTCTTGGGGAGTAGGAAGGGTTGTACCAGTGATTCGCTCAGCAGTCCGAACTATTCGACGTAGTCTTTGGAGGTCGTATTTAGTAGCTGAGCTAAACCAGACAGTTATTGATGTGCAGATGACTGATTCAATGATGGAGGTGTAGAACTGTTTCAGCAGCTCCTTTGGGAGGTTAAACTTCCTCAGCTGACGAAGAAAGTACATCCTCTGTTGAGCTTTTTTGACAATGGAGTCAATGTGAGTGTCCCACTTCAGGTCCTTAGAGATGGTGGTGCCCAGGAACTTGAATGACTCCACTGCTGCCACAATGCTGTCCATGATGCTCAGTGGGGGGAGAGCAGGGGGGTTTCTCCTGAAGTCCACTATCATCTCCACTGTTTTGAGCGTGTTGAGCTCCAGGTTGTTGTTACTGCACCAGACAGCCAACTCCTTAACCTCCTGTCTGTAGGCAGACTCGTCACCGTCCTGAATGAGGCCGATAAGTGTGGTGTCGTCTGCAAACTTCAAGAGCTTCACAGAGCTTCACATATATACACACATGATACACTTTATACATAGACACATGTACACACAAGTCAGGGTTTGGTATAGAACCCGGGTCCCTGGCGTGAGAGGCGAGTGACAATACCACTGAGCTACTGGGAGTCAAGGAACATGTCGAAAGGCAACTTGCTTGCACACGTTACACTCTATACATATCCATACATATGCACACATGATATACTCCATACATATGTACACATACAATACACTCCATACATATGTACACATACATTCCATACAATACATGTACACTCCATACATATGCACACATGATACACTCTATACATATCCACACAAGATACATTCAATGCATATGCACACATGAAACACTCAATACATATGCACACATGATACATTCTATACATAGACACACATGATATACCCCATACATATACATTCCACACATGATACACTCCATACATATCCACACATGATACATTCTATACATAGACACACATGATATACCCCATACATATATAGACATGATACACTCCATACATATGCACACATGATACATTCTATACATAGACACACATGATATACCCCATACATATATAGACATGATACACTCCATACATATGCACACATGATACATTCTATACATAGACACACATTATACTCTCTATACATGTACACACAATACACACAAGTCAGGGTCTGGGATAGAAGAGGCGAGTGACGATACCACTGAGCTACCAGGAGTCAATGAACACATCGAAAGGCTATCTATACATGTACACACGATACACACTCTCCATACATATACAGACATGATACCGTCCATATATATGCACACATTATACACAGTCCATACATTTGCTCACTTGATACACTCTATACACATACACTCCATACAAATACAGACATGATACATTCCATACATATGTACACATGATACACTCAATACATATACACCCCATACATATGCACACATGATATTCTCCATACAAATACAGACATGATACATTCCATACATATGTACACATACAATACACTCCGTACAAATACATTCCATACAATACATGTACACTCCATACATATCCACACTCTATACATATACAGACATGATACATTCAATGCATATGCACACATGAAACACTCAATACATATGCACACATGATATACCCCATACATATACTTTCCATACATAAATAGACATGATACACTCCATACATATGCACACATGATACATTCTATATATAGACACACATTATACTCTATATACATGTACACACAAGTCAGGGTCTGGGATAGAAGAGGCGAGTCTCTGCCGTGAGACGATAAAGACATGATACACTCCATACATATGCACATATGATTTACTCCATACATATACAGACATGATACACTCAATACATATATATCCACATATGCACACATGATACAATCTGTACATATCCACTCATGACAAATTCAATACATATGCACACATGATATACCCCATACATATACACACATTATATATTCCATATATATGTACACATACATTCCACGCATGAAACACTCCATATATATGCACACAATATATATACACACATGATACACTTTATACATAGACACATGTACACACAAGTCAGGGTTTGGTATAGAACCCGGGTCCCTGGCGTGAGAGGCGAGTGACAATACCACTGAGCTACTGGGAGTCAAGGAACATGTCGAAAGGCAACTTGCTTGCACACGTTACACTCTATACATATCCATACATATGCACACATGATATACTCCATACATATGTACACATACAATACACTCCATACATATGTACACATACATTCCATACAATACATGTACACTCCATACATATGCACACATGATACACTCTATACATATCCACACAAGATACATTCAATGCATATGCACACATGAAACACTCAATACATATACAGACATTATACACTCCATACACATGTACACATACAATACACTCCATACATATGTACACATACATTCCATACATGTGCACACATGATACACTCTATACATATCCACACATGATACACTCTATTTATATCCACACATGATATCCTCCAAACATATGCACACATGATACACTCTATACATATACAGAAATGATACATTCAATGCATATGCACACATGAAACACTCAATGCATATGCACACATACAATACACTCCATACATATGTACACATACATTCCATACAATACATGTACACTCCATACATAAGCACACATGACACATTCAATGCATATGCACACATGAAACACTCAATACACATGATATACCCCATACATATACAGACATGATACATTCTATGCATAGACATACATTATACTCTCTATACATGTACACACAATACACACAAGTCAGGGTCTGGGATAGAAGAGGCGAGTGACGATAAAGATATGATACACTCCATACATATGCACATATGATATACTCCATACATATAAAGACATGATACACTCAATACATATACATTCCATACATATCCACACATTACATATACACTCCATACATATGCACACATGATATATTCCATACAAATATGATACATTTCATACATATACACACATGAGACCTTTATACATACATGTACACACAAGTCAGGGTCTGGGATAGAACCCCGGTCTCCAGCGTGAGAGGCAAGTGACAATACCACTGAGCTACTGGGAGTCAATGAACAATCCATACATATGTACACATACAATACACTCCATACATATGTACACGTACATTCCATACAATACATGTACACTCCATACATATGCACACATACACTCTATACATATCCACACATGATACACTCTATACATATACAGACATGATACATTCAATGCATATGCTCACATGAAACACTCAGTACATATACACTTCATACATATACACACACGATACACTACATACATATACAGACATGACACACTCTATACATAGGCACACATGACACCCTCCATACATATGCACACATGATACATTCTATACATATACACACACAATACATATTTGTCAGGGTCTGGGATGAAAATGAAAATGGATTCTCTTTTTTTATTTTTATTTTGCAACAAACATTGTACATATGTCTTGGAAAATGCTAACTGAAAACTGAAAAAACTTATAAAGCATTAAAATGTGGATCCAAAATACAAATTAAAACATATTATTTGAAATGAGAAATGCAAACGATGGGATTTAATTTTTGTTTTCATTCTGCACCAAACATTGCACATTTGTCTTGGAAATTGCAATTTGAAATGCAGAAATACATTGCCATTTAACATATTGCATTGCCATTTTGCATATTACATTCCAAAATGAATTATGCTACTCATATGCTTCCATAGCATCAGAGAGCAGCAATGATTTGTCCGTTTGTCATCCTCTGAGAAAATGGTTGATGGTCACCTAGTGAGAAATGCCAGGGAGCACGAGCTCAGAGTCCATTTTAAATGGTCAAGGAATCCAAACACTTGTCACTTCAGGTCAGAATAACAACACATGTGAAAATGAGTGCCCTATAGCAGCAGTGAGGAGATTGTAAATAAAAAAGTATCTTAAGATGTTGCCAGAATGGCTTTTTGGTGTCTTTTCTTTTGCATCCCAGCCACTAGCTCCCCATCTGATAGATTTTTTAGCATAGGGGTAATGTAGTCATTCAATTCACAATTTGTAATGTTGCAATGTGTATTTGAATAATGATGGTTAGGTTCTTTACTTGAAAGCTCAGATTTGATTATCATAATTTGTTTGTATCATAATGTTACGCTCTATACATATACACACATGATATACTCCATACATATACAGACATTATACACTCCATACACATGTACACATACAATACACTCCATACATATGTACACATACATTCCATACATGATACACTCTATACATATCCACACATGATACACTCTTTTTATATCCACACATGATATCCTCCAAACATATGCACACATGATACACTCTATACATATACAGAAATGATACATTCAATGCATATGCACACATGAAACACTCAATACATATGCACACATGATATACCCCATACATATACTTTCCATACATAAATAGACATGATACACTCCATACATATGCACACATGATACACTCTATACATATCCACACATGATATACTTCATACAAATACAGTATGTACACATGATACACTCAATACATATACGTTCCATACATATCCACACATGATATACTTCATACAAATACAGTATGTACACATGATACACTCAATACATTTACATTCCATATATATACACACATGATATACATACATGTACACACAAGTCAGGGTCTGGGATAGAACCCCAGTCTCCGGCATGAGAGGCGAGTGACAATATCACTGAGCAACTGGGAGTCAATGAGCAACTTGCTTGCACACATGTTACGCTCTATACATATACACACATGATATACTCCATACATATACAGACATTATACACTCCATACACATGTACACATACAATACACTCCATACATATGTACACATACATTCCATACATGATACACTCTATACATATCCACACATGATACACTCTATTTATATCCACACATGATATCCTCCAAACATATGCACACATGATACACTCTATACATATACAGAAATGATACATTCAATGCATATGCACACATGAAACACTCAATGCATATGCACACATACAATACACTCCATACATATGTACACATACATTCCAGACAATACATGTACACTCCATACATATGCACACATTATACACTCTATACATATCCACACATGATACATTCAATGCATATGCACACATGAAACACTCAATACATATGCACACATGATACATTCTATACATAGACACACATTATACTCTCTATACATGTACACACAATACACACAAGTCAGGGTCTGGGATAGAAGAGGCGAGTGACGATTAAGATATGATACACTCCATACATATGCACATATGATATACTCCATACATTAAAGACATGATACACTCAATACATATACACTCATTACATATACACATGCACACATGATATATTCCATACAAATACAGACATGATACATTTCATACATATACACACATGAGACCTTTATACATACATGTACACACAAGTCAGGGTCTGGGATAGAACCCGGGTCTCCAGCGTGAGAGGCAAGTGACAATACCACTGAGCTACCGGGAATGAATGAACACATTGAAAGGCTATCTATACAAGTACACACCCTACATACATATACAGACATGATACAATCCATACATTTGCACACTTGATACACTCTATACATATCCACACATGATATACTTCATACAAATACAGACATGATACACTCCATACATATGTACACATGATACACTCAATACATATACATTCCATACATGATATACATACATGTACACACAAGTCAGGGTCAGAACCCCAGTCTCCGGCATGAGAGGCGAGTGACAATACCACTGAGCTACTGGGAGTCCACACATGATACACTCTATACATATCCACACATGATACACTCTATACATATACAGACATGATACATTCAATGCATATGCTCACATGAAACACTCAATACATATACACTTCATACATATGCACACACGATACACTACATACATATACAGACATGACACACTCTATACATAGGCACACATGACACCCTCCATACATATGCACACATGATACATTCTATACATATACACACACACAATACACATTTGTCAGGGTCTGGGATAGAACCCGCAATATGCAATATGTTAAATGGCAGTGTATTTCTGTATTTCAATTAGCATTTTCCAAGACATATGTGCAATGTTTGGTGCAGAATGAAAATGAAAATTACATCTTATCGTTTGCATTTCTCATTTCAAACACGGTTTTAATATGTAAATTGGATCCACATTTTAATGCTTTATAACTTTAAAATTAAATTGAAAATGCAATACACAAACAATACATAAATTTGATGTGTATCAAAATGTCCCAAATAGTCCTCGCTGCAGCCGTGACAACAAAATCCAATACCTGTCTTGCAGCAACAACCGCCGTATGTGGGCGTGGCCAGGCCAGAATGCATTTTCAATTTCACATCGGCTTTCATTCGTCGCGATGTATTAAATGAAAATGGATTCTCTTTTTTTATTTTTATTTTGCAACAAACATTGTACATATGTCTTGGAAAATGCTAACTGAAAACTGAAAAAACTTATAAAGCATTAAAATGTGGATCCAAAATACATATTAAAACATATTATTTGAAATGAGAAATGCAAACGATGGGATTTAATTTTCATTTTCATTCTGCACCAAACATTGCACATTTGTCTTGGAAATTGCAATTTGAAATGCAGAAATACACTGCCATTTAACATATTGCATTGCCATTTTGCATATTACATTTCGAAATGAATTATGCTACTCATATGCTTCCATAGCATCAGAGAGCAGCAATGATTTGTCCGTTTGTCATCCTCTGAGAAAATGGTTGATGGTTACCTAGTTAGGAGAGATGCCAGGCAGCACGAGCTCAGAGTCCATTTTAAATGGTCAAGGAATCCAAACACTTGTCACTTCAGGTCAGAATAACAACACATGTGAAAATGAGTACCCTATAGCAGCAGTGAGGAGATTGTAAATAAAAAAGGATCTTAAGATGTTGCCAGAATGGCTTTTTGGTTTCTTTTCTTTTGCATCCCAGCCACTAGCTCCCCATCTGATAGATTTTTTAGCATAGGGGTAATGTAGTCATTCAATTCACAATTTGTAAAGTTGCAATGTGTATTTGAATAATGATGGTTAGGTCCTTTACTTGAAAGCTCAGATTTGATTATCATAATTTGTGTTGTTGACAGAGTTTAAGGTTTACTGTATCATTATTATTGACATCTTATACAGATGTTGATCTACCTTAGTTGCACACACTTTGCAACATTTAATTCTAAAGTTTAGGAGTCTCATTAACACTGGTATTTATTTTATTATAAAGAGATGAGATATTTTGCTTAAATATTTTTGGTTTTGACTATTAAAACTATTTGCCTTAGTAATGTTGGTAAATTAAAATACAGTGGTAAATTAAAATAAATATTCCTAAATGTATTGTTAAAATATTCAATAATTATTTCTATTGAATGATATGAAACATGAGATCATTTTTGCAATATCGCCCAGCCATAACCAGAACACATTACTATTCCAAAAACAGTATATGTGGTTAAAAATGGTCAACTAAAGCTGCACAATTCAGGATAAACTAAGTATGTCTGAGTTGACATTGCAATCTTATGTAAATAATCATGCAGCTCAATCAGCAGCACTTAACATCCAGACTGCAAAAAAAAAAAATGCATGAATTAACCCACCTCTCATTTCCTCACCTGTGTGGAGTCTCTTGAGCTCTGCATTATTGGCATATCTGAATAGTTGTTATTTTCTACATGTCTTTATGTCTAAACATGTTTGTTTGTTTGTTTTTTGACATTATGGTGTACGTCTACATTAAGAAAACAACTGCCAGTGCGTGCTACAAATTGTTCATTTTGACAGGTTATATAACAAAAGACTAAAGAACGATTTGGATAACATTGCTGTCTCCAGTGATGTAAGACGGCTATCAAATCTGTATAAAATAACTAGCTTGTAAAACGAACACTGTTCCAAACAACACTGTGTTTACATTTTTATCCTGTTCAGTATTAGACAAAGTGTGAACAAAAACTGTGAACAGATATTATTGGGCTTAAAAGGCGTAATCAGTCTTAAAGCGGTGCTTGCTGGTTTTACACTAAAATATAGCCTATTGTAAAGTTTTATATCTATAAATGTAAATATATGTAAATCCCTTTTAAGTATATTCAAACAAGAAGTATGCCTAGAGTGATGTCTAAACTCATAGAATTTGTGCTTTTTGCTTTGTATTTAATAGGCCTGTTCGTTTTTGTGTTTATATTACCCTCTCGTTTCCCCTTATTTCTCTCATGCCTTTGTAATATATTTAATTCATAATTCCTTTGTTGTTTAAAAATGAACTAAAGTTTGTAGAGACTGTATTTTGTTTTATTTGTAAATCTTTTGTTGTCATAAAAAAAAAAAAATGATGATGACAACATGTGATCGGTGATCATGACTCCAGCAACTGTGAGCCCCCGAGCATGCTGTCCGGCTTGACGGCTCCGTTTTCAACTCCGCCCAGTCCCGCGCTCGGCTTATCTCGTTGATCACCGGCTGCAGCTGTGCTTCATGTCGAACGCACCACTAACCTCATCAGCTCTTCTTATGAATGAATGACGACTGTTCACTGTTGTTCAATGGCGGTTTGTTAAAATATCATGTCGTCTGACAATAGACCCACCTGCTGGCCAAAACAGGTTTAACAGCTGCCTGTTTAAACCATAAGTAGGCTACTTGAAAAGTTAAACGTTAGCCTGAAAAACCTATTTTACTTGTAAAGGGAACTGTCCATAACCCACGACTGTCTTTAAGCTTGTAAATATTTGTTTAAAATAGTATTTCAAATATATGTTTCTGGTTATTACGCAAGGCACGCTATGACTTCATATTATGTGTCTATATTATTCAGCTTTTGCAAAGGAAAATGTCATTAATCTTTGGTCCTCTGCTGCACCCTTGTGCTCATCAAGAAGACAACTTCACAGCCAATCTCATAAACCTCTTTATAACCATTGTGTGATCCATAACATAATCTTAATCCATAATCCATACTGTGTGGTACGGAAACATTACAGTTCTATCTAAAGCTAAGCTTGGAGGGCTGGTGAAGACAGCCATGAGAATCATAGGAAAAAGGGAATGTCGATCCTTACAATCTCTCTATGAGCAATCAGTTCAGGGCAAAGCTAATATATTAGCTGACCCCTCACACAGTTTGTTTTGTGAGTGTGAGTTACTGCCTTCTAGTCGACGATAGGCTGCCTGTGTGCAGATATAATCGTTTTATAACCTACATTAATTAGACTTTTACATATGTAATATTTGTTAACGATTGAATGTTTGTGTTGATTTGTGTTTTTTGATGTCTGTTTCTGTTCAGTGTATGCAAACGTGGGCCTAGAGTCCAAGACAAATTTCCCCATTGGGGACAATAAAGTGTAAACAAACAAACATAACTTATCCATAACATAAATATCTTATTAAATTGATTGTTCTAGCTTTGGATGCATATTGGTCAATAGTATGTCAACTTCTATACCTAATATGTTTATTTTTGTGTTTCAAAAAAATCAAAAATATACTGAATTTACAATATTTATCCTTTTGTGCATTGTGATGTATTGACTATAATCAAAGGCAATTACTTATATATTTATTCATGTACACATGGGACTTTTTTAGTAACAGTTCCTAAGAAATGTGATTTACTTTAGAATGTAAAACAACAACATAATATGTTATACCCACTTCCAAATTACAAAGTTGATTGCTTAAAAAAAAACTATTTCCTATTGAACGATGCTGCTGATTTAAGAGTTCCTAATATACATTGGCATATGAATAAATCATGCAAATAGTGTTTTCAGGTTCTGAGCTGCTGTTGGTTTTTGTTGCCTGTTACCCATTTGTGTGTGATGTTTAGAGTTCATCTTTTCATGATGACCATCTGTAGGTATTAAGAACGTTTGTATCTGTCTGTCTGTCGGTCTAATCTCTAATTTCTACCTATTTTTTCCATAAAAATAAAAATGACCTTCGGCAAATAAAAGCACATTTCTAAACTTTTGTTCTTTTGCTTCTATTTTTAGTGTGACTCGATGGCGCAGTGGGTAACACTGTCACCTCACAGCAAGAAGTTCTCTGGTTCGAGCCTCAGATGGGTCAGATGGCACTTCTGTGTGAAGATTCCGTGTTCACATGAGTTTCCAGACTAATAAACAGACTAAGCCAAAAAGAAAAGGATTGAATGAACTTCTATTTTTAGTAGTAGTAAATCACTTTGGATAAAAGTCTTTGCCAAACTATTTTCTTTTTCGGCTTAATCCCTTTATTATTCTGGGGTCACTATGGTTTAGTTAGTTTAGTTTAGTTTAAAACTTTATTAATCCCCTTGGGGCAACTCATTCCGACATGGTGGTGCTTCACATATAACAAGAATGACACATCAACACTTAACATCAAGTACAAAAATAAAAATAACAATAATCCATCGAACAACTACATTTATTACGTAACCGAATTGCTTCAGGCACAAAAGTAAATTTATAACGATTTGTGGAACATCTTATTGTCCTTAGACGTCGACCAAGGGGCATCCACTCAAAATGTTTATTTAAGGGGTGTGTACTGTCTCCTAGTATTTTATGTGCCATCCTCAACACCTGCTGTTCATAATAGTATGCAAGACTTTGCAGGGGAACTCCCAAAATCTTTGAGCACAAATTAATGATGCCTTGAAGACGATTCTTTTTTTATATAGACGGTGAAGAAAACCAGCAAAAAAAGGAAAAAGACAAAATACTTTCAATAAATGAATTATAAAAGGTCTTAAGAATAACTTTCTCTACATTGAAAGAGTTAAGTTTCCGCAATAAAAACAGTCTTTGATGAGCCTTATTCATAATTGTATGTGTGTTTTGATCAAATTTCAACCTGTTGTCAATAATTGTTCCTAAGTACCTATATTCCTCCACAACCTCAACCTGTGTGTCATTGATTAGCACTTTTTGGAGAGCAGGTGTTTTTTTGCCAAAGTTCATTTTTTTACACAGCGGATGTCCTTCCAGCTGCAACCCATCACTGGGTAACATCCACACACTCATTCACACATACACTACAGACAATTTAGCTTACCCAATTCACCTATAGCGCATGTCTTTGGACTTGTACACGAACATGGGGACCCAGCCGAGGGTCGAACCAGTGACCTTTTGCTGTGATCGTCCTTCCCACTGTGCCACCGTGATGCCCTCTTTGCCAAATGATTAAATGAAAATGTAAATTGAATTGTGTGCCCTGACAAGAATTTATTGGCTGCACAAAACAAGTAGCGATGAACATTCAAATTGACTAAACAAAGTAGTGTAACAAATGTATTGAACATTATTATTATCACTGCTTTAAATCCAGCGACCTTCTCTGTTTAATCACAGTCTCGTAAGGTCTTTTCTATGGTTCGTCGTGTTTCTTTTCCTCGCCGGTCACTTCCTCTGTCTTTTCCTCCTCTTTCTCTTTCTCCTTTACCTTGTCTTCCTCTAATTTCTCTTTCTCTGCCTCTTCCTCTAACTTCTTCTCTGGCTCTTCCTCTTTCTTTTCTCTCTCAGTTTCTTCCTTCTCCTCCTCCTCCTCCTCCTCCTCTTCATCCTCCACCGCCTCCCCAACAAAGCGTTCAATCTCAACAATTCGGCGTCTGATACTCTTCCGTGTCTCCTCTTGTTGTGCCAACAGCTTGTTCACCTTGGTCTGCATGAGCTGTAGTGTGCTGTACATCCGGTTGACGCGGTCTTCCAAATCCCTCTCATCCGGCTTCAGCTTAGAGGGGTCCAGCTCCAGCAGACCATCCTTCAACAGAATCTGCCTCCCTTTCTCCTCCAGCATAGCCTTGGCATCCGGATATTCTGTCAAAGCCTCCATCAGATCGTCTTTGGACAGGCAGAAGAGGTCTGAGTAGCCAATGCTTCGGATATTAGCTGTCCGTCTATTTCCTGCTTTGCTGCCCTTGATGTTTAGAATACTAATTTCTCCAAAGTAGCTTCCATCGCCAAGAACAACAAACTGAGTCACACCGTCATCCGCCACCACAGCAAGTTTACCATCCTTTATGATGTACATCTCACGACCGATGTCACCTTTACGACAGATGTAGTCACCAGGGCTGAAGACTTGAGGGCGAAGCTTCAACACCAACTCAATCAGCAACCCGGCCTCACAGTCTGCAAAAATACGCACTTTCTTGAGTGTATCTAAGTGTACGTTCATGCCAATCTCCGCTCGTAACTTGTCTGGCAAGTACCTCAGTACTTCTCGTTCATCTTGCGCTTTCTTGTTAGTCCACAAGTAGTCAAACCACTTGATGACCCGGTCCTCAAGCTCCTTGCTGACATGCCGTGCATGCATGTACTGCTTAATATTATCAATCCGAGCCTGGAACTGAGCCTGGGCTGCGTTCATATTTGAGATCATTGTTGCAATGTTACCTACAATGGTGGCAAAGATCAAGACGCCAACCAGAAAGTCAACTACATGGAAGAAGAACTCAGAGTCAAGCTCTGGAGATGGCGTTTCTCCAATGGTGGTGAGAGTAAGTGTGGACCAGTAGAGGCTGAAGGAATATTTCCGCATGAGCTCTCCAAACTCAGGCTCGGTGAGAGCAGGATACACCCATGCATCCGACCCAAATCCAATAGACTTGGAGAAGGAGAAGTAGAGGCAGGCGTTCCAGTGGATGATGATGATGATGTACATGACCAGAGTGCAGATTCGGAAGATGTTGGGGTAGTTGGTCATGGTTTCAGAGATTTTGAAGAACTCAAACATGCGGTTCAGCCGGAGTAGCTTGTTTATGCGGATCTCTGGGTAGTCTAACCCTAAAACAAAGTAAAAGATGTCTGTGGGTAGCATAGAGATGACATCGAGGCGGAACTGGAGACTGTCGGTGTACCGCTTGCGGAGGAGCTTCTCATCTTTGACAAGCAGGCCCTGTTCCAGGTAACCTGGTTAAAAAAAGCATGGCTGGTTAAAGTTACGGATAAATGATTGGAATAAAGTTAATTATATCACAATATCACTTTTAAGAATTTTTTGATTGTGTTTAAAAGACACAGATAATAGATATCCATAGACAGATGTCTTAGCTAAACAAGGCTAAATTTGTACTGCAAGTGAAAGTCACCTGTGAAGTCTGACTATTAGTCTTTTTTTAGACTATTGTTAGACATCTATTGTATTTAGGTGACGCAGTGGCATAGTGAGTAGCACACTATTCACAGCAAGAAGGGCACTGGTTTCAGCCTCGGCTTGGTCAGTTGGGGTTTCTGTGTGGAGTTTGCATGTTCTCCCTGTGTTCGCGTGGGTTTCCTCCGGGTGCTCCGGTTTCCCCCACAAGTCCAACCACATGTGGTATAGGTGAATTGGGTAGTCTAAATTGGCCGTAGTGTATGTGTGTGAATGAATGTATGAATGTTTCCTAGTGATGGGTTGTGGCTGTGGCTGTAAATTGTATTTATTTTATATTCTTTTTTTAGCCAAGATGTTTATGTTTGAACATCTATTAGACATCTTGCAAACCCTTGGTAAGTTAGCATGATTATCACGTAACATATAACTCAGATTAAACAATATTATTTCTGTGTCAGTGTCATTGTAGTATGTGTGATTGTCAGTGCGTGATTTTGACTTCTAAAGTCCTTGAGGACAAGATACATACTATACTGCACGTTCCTTCCTGACCAATCACTGCTTGGTGACTTTAACAACATTTGTGATGTCATCAAGAAAGCAGAAGCAACTTCCACACTGTAAAAAATATTATGATGATCTACTCAATTTTTTGGTGAATCAAATTTACACTTAAAAATATTGAGTAAATTTAAGAATTATGTAAATTATACAAAAAAATAAGTAGATTCAAAGCGTTAGATGAAGTAATTGCATAAATACAATGTAATAAGTATTTTAATTATATAATTACATCATTTGATTATACTTATTTTTCAACAGTTACTTAATTCTTACAGTATGGTCAAAAACACTAGAAAAAAATCTACTAAATCTACTCAATTATTCTGGTGAAACATTTTTACTTTTAAAATTATTGAGTAAATATATCGTCACCTTATAAGGTGGCGTCACTATTATAAGGTTCTATCTGACATTTTTGTCAAAATTGAGTTATTGACATATTCTTATTAAATGACAACTTATTTACATTATGGTATGTTTTTTATAAGTTGTTTACATTTTAAGACTTTTTTTAAAAAACAACTGTTACACACATACTGTTTGCTATATTGAATGCAAAAACTTTGAAGCTCAATATCTCAAAATCATTCAGAACCCAGATAGAACCTTATAATTCCCAAGTGACGATATTTTAATTAAGTACATGTTACAAAAAAATGAGTAGATTTAAGTAATTAGTTAAAGTAATTCATAAATGAAATTGGGTAAATATTTTAATTATATAATTATATTATTTAAATTTACTTTGTATTTGAATTCATTTTGTAGCATTTACCAGTGAAATAATTGAAATTAAAAAAAATAAATAAATAAGAACATTTAAATAATTAGATGAGCTGTTCTCATGAATTAAAAAAGTTAAATACATAAGTAATTCAACGGTAAACACAAGGGTAATTGAACAAAGGCTACTGAAGCTAAATTTTGTAGGGTGTACCCTAAGACCTGATGAACCTTTACCTTATAAAGACCATGTAGGTGTGCAGATTTTCTTTTGATATTTTGCTACTGTGTTTGTTTTTGATCAAGCACCTGCCTTTGGAATCCCTAGATGTGCGCACATTTCTGTTTCTACTTTACTTTCTTGCCATCAGCAAATCAGATGGATTCGAATCGGGTATAAATCAGAAAACAAGCTGCACTGTTGAACCAGCAACTCATCAAAATAAAAGCTGGATCAGTTAAAGTTTAAAAATTAAGTAATTAAAGGGGTAGTTCACCCCAAAAATGAGAATTATCTCATCGTATACTGCTGGTTGCTGGGACCAATTGACTTCCATAGCAGGAAAAAATGCTATAGAAGTCAATGGGTGCAAGCACCAACATTTTTCAAAATATCTTCTTTTGTGTTCAACAGAAGAAAGAAAATCAAACATGTTTGGAACAAATCAATCACAGATTTGTGCCTTCATTGAAATATCTGAACTCACAAGCGGCATACTGTACCTGTTCGTGCTCTGAATGCCATATCAGCCAAATAAAGCAGGTCAGAGGTGTAGTCCAGGAGGAACCACGTCAGTAGATATTCATGCTGAAGCTCCTCAAAACAGGCTCTGTGTGAACAGACACAATAAACATACACTCAAATATATTCCAAATACTGTACATACGTTGTATCTGTTATGAGTGGACATATGGGTTGAAGGGAGTAAGGTAGATGAGTTTTTGTATTCTATTTGTGTTCTTCATCTTATGAACATCGAATTATTACCGTGCAATTATAACTGTCCAATTGTACATGACAGGGAATGTGATTATAAGCAGCCACTGATAGTACAGAAGTCCCGCAGGGTTAATCACAAACACCTCCCTGGGCCTGGAGAAAATGAAGTTGACATGAGAAATAATCAATGGTGATTGCTTTGAACTTTTGATGATCACAGATTAGAAATGGCTAATAAAAAGCGCAAGACCAACCCCTCCTTTTTTTCCTTTTCCTTTTCTTTCTCCTTTTCTTTTTCTTTTTCCTTCTCTTTTTCCTTCTCCTTTTCCTTTTCTTTTTCCTTTTCTTTCTCATTATCTTTTTCCTTCTCGTCCTTTTGATTCTTCTCCTTCTTTTCTTTCTTCTCTTTCTTTTCCTTTTTCCTTCAGGATGACACAAAGGTTAATACTATAAAACATTTAGACATTTTTTTATAGACAGATTAGTTCAGGTATTCTACCTACTCCTTCTTTTCTTTTTTCTCTTTTTTCTTTTTCTTCTCTTCCCTGTGGAGAGCAAAATGCACATTACATTAATACACATAAACATGTTAAAGAGACAGTCAGTCCAAAAATGAAATTCGGTCATCATTTACTCAACGTTCACTTGTTTTAAAACCTGCTTGAGTTTCTTTCTTCTGTTGAACACAAAAGAAAATATTTTGTTTCTTTTTGAAAACATAGATGATATTTTGAAGAAAGCTGAAAATCTGTCACCATTGACATCCATAGTAATAAAAACAAATACTATGGAAGTCAATAGTTACAGGTTTTCAGCTTTCTTCAAAATATCATCTGTTTTCAAAAAGAAACATTTTATAACCATTTGAGGGTGAGTAAATAGTGAGTCAATTTCCATTTTTGAGTGAACTATCCCTTTATTATATTATATTATATTATATTATATTATATTATATTATATTATATTATATTATATTATATTATATTATATTATATTATATTATATTATATTATATTATATTATGATTACTCCTCATTGTTGTTGCTGTTGTTGACATTAAATACTCGTCCTGGAGTCGGAACTGGAATTGGGTCTTCGTTGTCCTCCTCCACCTCAATAATTGGAGACACTCGGGGTGGGACTGCTACACCCAATGATGTAGGTACAACCGTCATGATTCCTTTCCTAAAACAATCAACTTAAAAAATAGTTTATAATTAAATAATTTACATTAGGTAAAAGTTATGAACATTTACAAAAATAAATAAAAAGATAGTTCAAAGGCTGGTTCGTGCTAAGAAGGATTCCCATCTGCCTCTGCACTTACTTTTCAATGTTAAAACACTTTACAATAACAGTACATGAATAATGATGTAGTGATATGTAAATTAAACATTACTTTATTATGAACTAATGATGAGGTAAGGCATGTGCTAATCAAAAACTAACTTTAACTACAACAGGAGTCATGTGAGTTCACGTGTGAATAATGTTTACACTGTAAAAAATGCTGTAAAGTTTACAGTAGTACTGGCAAATTTGGTTTTATTTTGCAAAAGATTTACATGTGCACTGTAAATTAACAATTACAATTTAATTATTAATGTACAGTGCACTTTTCAATTTTACAGTATTACTGCCAACCAAAATTGCCAGTAATACTGTAAATTTTACAGCATTTTTTACAGTGTACCCTAATTACTTGTTAGTACATTTGTTAATTTATGAATTAATGCGTTGTTTAAGCTAAATTTAACCAAAATGAACTCATGACCTGTTATTGTATCTTGCAACAGGTCATGAGTTTATTTTGTTTACAAAAATGTTAAATATTGGTTATATTTAGTTTAAACTGTAAGTATAATATGTACTAACTATACCATAAATACTATATATATATTACACACTACCTACTAAAGTCTTGTTGTCAATTCCAGTTGTAATAGCAACAAATAATGACTTCTAGTTGATCATTTGGTGAAGTGGCAGAAGAAATCTGTTGAACTGCATCCCAATAATCACAAATACTGCAGGAGATCGAACCCACGTGGACCCAAGATTCTCACAGTAATCAGTCAAGTTTGGTGAAGGAAAAATCATGGTTTGGGGTTACATTCAGTATGGGGGCTTGCGAGAGATCTGCAGAGTGGATGGCAACTTCAGCAGCCTGAGGTATCAAGACATTAGTGCTGCTTATTACATTACAAACCACCGGAGAGGGAAAATTCTTCAGCAGGATAGCGCTCCTTCTAATACTTCATCCTCCACATCAAAATTCCTGAAAGCAAAGAAGGTCAAGCCCAGTCACCAGACATGAACATTATTGAGCATGTCTGGGGTAAGATGAAGGTGGAGGTATTGAAGATGAATCCAAAGAATCTTTGGAAGTCCTGTAAGAAGACTTTCTTTGCCATTAAAGTTTACTTTATTAATAAGTTATTTGAGTCATTGCAGAGAAGTATGGATACAGTCCTTCAAGCTCTTGGGAGTCAAACACAATATTAACTCTTTTTTCCACTGCACCATGACTTGATATTCCATACTGTACATTTTTTCTATTAAGTGACAAGACTTGTGTCTAAGCAAAGTCAGACCTTACTGTCCTAATTAAACCATTAAAAATCAAGGCATGATCATATTTGATTTTGATAAAATACTGTAAGCGTAATCTAGAGGCCTTTGCCTTTGATATAAACCTCTTCTGATACCAAATGATCAACTAGAAGTCAAGTTATTATATTTTTTTCCTAAAACGTGTATCGGCAAAAAGTCTTTTACTTACAAGTTATTAAGGGGGCCATTATTCACACATGAATTCATATTAGTACCTCATTTTTATGTACTGTTATGAGAGGGGTCTGGATGCAGACCTGGTGCAGTGCAATCTGAGCTGCATCCAATGCTTTAATGGGCTGACCTAACCACACCCCTAACCCTACCCCTCATAGTAATGTCACTCGCTCCATTTAACTGCATTGTGTCTGACACTGCATCACTGAGTGATGCAATCTCAGCTGGCATCATAAAGGCTGCATCCAGACACTATTGACTGTTATAGTAAAGTGTTACCATTAAAACAGACCATTTAAATACCATTAAACATTTTTAAAGTATATGTGTGCAGACTTAGTATAATATGTATTCTAGACTGAGTGTAAGCAACGATCCTAGTATTCCAACTAACTTAATAGATATTTTAACTCTCCCAGCATTTTATTAATTGATATTTTTACAACCCAGGATCACTCGACTACAAGTCTAAAGCAAAGCAAAGCCCCAGTTCAGATGAAACTCACCAAATGTTTTCCTTTAGCCCAAATCCTGTCCCATCCTCTCCTGATCAGAAGAATCACTGAGCCCCAAAGAAATTACAGGCCTTTCTGTCTGGCGGAATTAAAGATACAGTCAAATTACAGCTAGTGCTTTGAAAGGAGGAATACGCCTGTGGTTCATTTGTTCTGTTGTGCTCTGTAATGATATCTCAGGCTTGCATGACCCTGAGAAGGATTTGGAGATTAATGAGAGACCGGAGTGACAAAGACAAAGCCTCCTCCCTGCTTTCTTGAATGGTACATTATTTATATTCCCTCCAACAAAAGTCTGGGTGAGACCCATACGCAATTATACAATTTTGGCAACTTGTCGTTTTTTTGCTTTAATTGTTCCATTTTCAGACCTAATTTTATGTTAGTGCTTATGGATTTACCAGATAAACATGTGTGAATTACAATGTTTGTTTGTGGTATACTATACTAACTATTAACTTTACTTTCATTGTGTGTGTGTTTGTCGTCGCCATGTTATTCTGGTGTAATTTGTGTATGTGCTTGCTAGGCTGTGAGCTGTAGAGTGGAGTGAGAGATTTGGCTCATGTAGCAAAATCTGCCCAGTCAGCACTCTTCAACAGATCTGCTTTATCCTATTAAAACAAACCTGCCAGCCTTACTTTCACACCCACTTGCAGCTTTATTAAAAAGCCAACGCGAGAAATGGAGTAGGTGGCCTGTTTCATTGGATATATTTCGATTTTGTTTCATCATACATTTTAATCTTACGATAGTTTCTTAGTATTTTATTTATAAATTTAACAAGGTAATATGTGAGTGTATACATAAATATATTAAGTATTTATTACAAAGATAAACTGTAGATAATATCTGTCTATGTGTCCGTCCATATCTGTCTGGTATGATAGATAGAAGTTGCCAGATTGAGGACCAACAGTGTGCCTGAATATCGAACCTAAACGCTGATTTAAGGCTGATTTAAATTGTGCACTAATAAAAAGCCTAGATAGAATTGCCTAGACGATTACTTCTCTTGCAGCTGGACAACATAAACTTGATGGCATGATCATCTCAGGTACACCTCATGTGCTTTATTCAGTGTTGAATGCTAACAATGTGAGTTTGAATGCCATTTTACATGACATGTATTGCCATACTACTGAAAGCAACAAATAGTTTCACCTCAGATCTTGAAAATAAAATAAATGAATTTTGCCACTGTGAAATAATGCAAACAAACACATGTCGGTGATTCAGCATCTAATGTTACATTTAATAATGTTAAAGAGGTTTAATATGTATTAATTCGATTCTAAACCTTACCATTTCTTTGGAGTGCAAAAAAATGCACTATTCTGTGCTTCTGAATGGCTGTATTTATTCATGTTGCGTCTGGTGCAAACAGCCAAATTGCTTATCACTGCAAATCTCATCACAAAGCATGTTGTTTGAACACGGGGTTACAATGTAATCTGCTCACCTAATCTTTATGTTCATTATATTTATATATGCTAATTAATAACCTAATCTGGAACTCTGAATCTGCATCTCATTTCGGAGTCTGCTACAGTCCACCAGAGGTCGCATTTCGGTTGCAGGCGCATACTTTGAGAGTCTTCCTGACTGAATGAATGAAATACGCTGTTTTCCAACAAGGCAACACTGGGTGTTGAAATATAATTGGCTAAAATGGCAGTGGGCGGGTTAAAAGAACTAAAACAAAGACAGCGTTCCGGTATGGAAAACACATTTTCAAAGCAGAATATCTGACTTCAGCATTGTTTTTTAAATAAACAAGAATGTTCACTTAGCATGTTTCTTAAATATCTGCAAACATATTATTTTTTTTATGCTTTAGAAGAGTCAAAATCTTACACACAGCACCTTTAATAGAACTGTCAAAATGCACAGCATTCAGAACATCTGCTTTCCAATGTTGTCCACCATGTTAGCTGCATTGACTGCATCACATGAATAAAATGCATCATCGTTTTCACTGTCCATACTGAAACATGAAAATAGTGTGTCTTCAAATGTATCCACTTTGGACATGGTTTTCAAATTGATAAGTTTTCGTTTCATAAAAATACCATCTCAGGCCCTGTACAAACCATCAGGGGAATTTTTAAAATGCATTTTTGTGCGGTTTGTCCACATGAAAACAGAGTAGGGGGTGACTGAAGCCAATACTTTTTTAAAAAATATGGCGAGGGTTTTCTGAAACTCCAGAGACAGTGTCGTGTGGACACTGCAACTGGAGTTTTCACCTCATGGCATCAGCATGCGTGCTGTTTTCTCCTTTCTGATTGGCCAACAACGCTGGGTTCACACCAAATGTCGAAGACATAAATGAGACAATTTCCGCATGTTCGCGGCAAGCGTATAACGTATTCTATGTTGTTCGCGGGCCAGTAATCCACCTCTGTTCTCACATTTGTATTGACTTGTTTGCATTTCAAAACTCACAAAATGCTTTATTCCCCGTTTTGTGTGAACCCTGTGTAAAAATTGCCATCACCGCCCCCTGTTGGTTTGGCATATGCTTAATATGAATCACAGTGAGGATTTGCATGTTCATTAGGATAAAGATTTTTTTACAAATGAAAGCAGTGAAAACCCTCATTTTAAAAATATCCCTGTATGTGTGGACATGGCCTCAGTGTGGAGGTCCACAAACGGATAGAAAAATATGCGTTTGGACTTGGCCATATTTTCACATTACTTTCCTTAAAAAGTAAAAAGTAGCCCTTTTAGTTACTTTTTAAGGGTCACTAGTTTGTAATACATTACTTTTAAACGTTACTTTCCCCAACACTGGATTTGAGGTAAAACCGGCTTTCACATCTTAATAATATTACCTTGTACCTTTACAGTGATTGGTTTCTTCACACAAAATTAAATTTTGTCCATTTTTATTTTTTTAAGTGTTACAAAGTTACAATTCAGTTGATAAAAAAGACATTAAAATTGCAGTAAGAAAAAAAGACATTTTATTTTAAGAAACTGAAAGAAAGAAAAAAAGACACTGAAAAGTAACGCTGTCTGCAGCAGTATCGGCTCAATTCGTACAGTGAGGTTATTATAAATCGTCATCTGCCAGGAATTATTTTCACACAAAACACAAGCAATGTGCCACATTTGGATCCAGCAAGCCAGTCTTGCGCTCCCCCTTGTTCTAGCCAAGTCCCTGTGCTATATAGACTACAAAGGCGTGGCCTTAATTTCAGCGATGTTACCGTTTGGTTATGATCTTGGGGGCGTGGCTTGTCATCATCCCTCTCTTACTACACTGGCAGAGCAGCATCAGGAGCTTCAGCCATCAACACCTGCTCTCCAGCAGCCACATCAGGCCCAACAACCGTGGTGTCGATTTCCACTGCCACGGCAGGGGCCTCTGGACTGAGGGCCGGATCTACGGCAGCAACGGCAGCAGCGATGACATCAGCAGCTGGTTCAGCGACATCAACAGGTAGGATCTCATTTGCAGCAGCATCAACAGTGGCAGCGGTTCCAGCAGGTTCAGCTTCGGCTCCAGCTTCAGCTCCAGCTTCGGCACCAGCTTCGGCCCCCTCTGCCGCCTCCGCACCCTCAGCTTCTGCTCCCTCAGCCTCATCTGAGTTCAGTGGAGCCGCCGGCTGGGCAGGCTGGGGGTAACCATAGTGTGGGTAAAATCCACGATACTGTGGCTTGAGTAGATAGAACAGTGGGATGCAACCTCATTAATGTATATTATATTAAAATAATGTGTGACACAGTTTTGATAAGATGCAATAACTTACTGCAACTTCCTCATCAGATCCATCTCCTGTGGGTGCAAAAGCTGCGGGGTTGTAGAAATAGCCCTGAAAGACATTTTTTTAAAGTGAAGCATAAGCACAAAGTACTCTCAATCACAACTTATAGTATAACCAGCCCCAAATACAGTACAAAACAGAAATGGCTTTCGAAGCAATTTTAAGAAACAACTGTTATTTAGCCATATTAATAAACCAAGAAATCTTTTTTTCTTCATAAAAAATCTTTTTGGTCCAATGGAATGATTTTATAGATGTTAAAGATTGTCTGTAGAAATATTAATACCTATATAGAAACTTCAAATGTGTACTGGCCACATTGTAGTTTTTGCTAGCAAAGCCTAGCTAAACGCTAAAGTACCTTACATAAATTTTTTAAGACCTAGATAGCAATTTAATAGTTTATGTTAAACTAAATGCTACATTACATCGTAAACTGATAATGTTACTCATTAACTGATAATGTTACTCTTCATTAAATTAGCATATATTGCAAACAGCATACCGCTATTGATACGCTAACATCAGTATACTGACGTTTCAGCTGGACTGTAAACATATTTTGGGTTTATTTCTGCATAAAATACAATACCCTTGGACTATTTTCCAATAGGAAATACTATTTTAGTCTGTTTCTTTTTTTTAGTATTTATAAAATATGCTATTAGTCTCTGAGTAAAAATAGATATAGCATGCTGCTAACCTGCTGAGGTATTTGAGGTGAAACCTGAGGCTGGGTCTGTGAATAGAAATAAATATTCAAAAATGTTTTCAGAGATTTGTTGTTCATCATCAAACAGCAAAAATGTTATGCTTTAGCAAAAATTAACCATGATTTTACAACAAATTAAGGTAACACTTTATTTTGATGGTCCATTGGAGCATTAGTAGACTGTCTGATTAATATCTGTTGTTTCTGCTCCTTCAACAGACATTTAACTGACTATAAGAAACTTTGCAAGTTCATGTCAACTTACACTATCCCCAACCCTAACCTCAATCTAACAGTCTACTTATAATCTAATGGAATTAGTTGATATGTAGATGCAATGTAACTTAAATTCCACAAACGAACCATCAAAATAAAGTGTGACCCAAAGAAACAAATTTCCTGTCAGTTAAGCCATGATTTTAAGTTAAACCGTGGTATTTATATAATGAAGAAAACCATGGTTACTACACTTTTACTCTAACAAATGGTTGATTTTTATAAGGAATTGAATGTTAAAGAATAAGAGTGGTTTACATCAACAGGTGCAGGATCTACGGGAGCTGCAGGTGCAGCCTGTGAGGAACAGAAAATCCATGAAGTTAAACATATTCATACTTTAAAGTCTTATAGCATGTTGAGATGATTAAATATCTAGCATACAGGCAGTTGAGGACCAGCAACAGCACCGTACCCCTGAAATACATGAAGCATATCATATAATGTCACATAATAATAATAATATTTAAATCTTCTAAGCCTTTAGCCTTTTTATCATTGAACAAACCTGTTGCCGCAGCTGTCCTAACATTCTGTAGAGTTCCATCAACTGCAAAGCTGTGTTTGCATGACTAGCAATTGCCTGCTACACATGAGAAAATGTAATATGAGCAATTTAGAAGTTAATGTATGGAAGAAATCTGAAAATCTAACCATACGTTCATCCAAAAATAGAAAATACCTCATATGTTTTTCTCTCTCGTGTGGTTTTTGACATTTATGAGTTTCTTTTCATAAAACAGATATTTTGAAGAATGCTGGACTTCCATAGTAGGAAATGAACTACTATAGGAGTCAATGGGTCCAAGCAACCAGCATTTTTCAATATACCTTCTTTTGTGAAGAAAGAAACTCAAGTTTTTGAAGTAAAAAAGTCATTTTTGGGTGAACTAACCCTTTAAAGGGCCTTTAAATGAGTAAAATAATTTGCTTCTTAAAGCACGAAGGGCATTTTAACAATCTAAAGAAACTTTTGTGAAATATAAAGCTTCAGTAGATGCTAAATGAACCATCAATTTCAACTAAGAACCCTGTGTATTGCAAATATGAATAGATATCAGATCTTAACACATCTTACCTCATTACTGCCACTGTCAGGGGCCTAAAATCCACAAAGCAAGAATCAGATGTCATAAAATGTATCGCTCTGACAGTTATTCTACCTTAAACTGACAGAAAATGATACACAAGAACTCACAGGGGCAGCTAGTGAAGAGCCCAGCAAACACATCAACAGCGCCACAGCTTTCATATTGCTCTTATGATCCACAGAAAGAAAAACAAACACAAGCTTCTTACTGGTGAACCATTCAATCTTGACAGTAATTTTTTTCCAAAAAAAAACTTACCTCTTCGGGAGGTCCCAAGTACAGCTGGTTGACTTCTTTGAGATTAAAGAGGAATGAACAAGCACTGGAAAAGACTGCTATATATACTTGGCAGATCCCAAAAGAGGCCAATCATCTCCCAGGAACGAGCAAAATCTATTTTTTGCCCTTATTCTTAAAACAAGGTTGGAATTACAACTGTTAATGAGCCATTATGTGTAATTATATGCTTCGAAATTCTGCTTGGTGCACAGTTCTTCAAAAAGACAGACGAAAAAATGAAATTGTCTCGCAGACAGGAGGGTTTGTCTGTCTGTGGTGTTTGATGAAGTTTGGATGGGTATGACGTTCAGGGGGCCCGTGACAGTGCGGGACTTGTGGGCGCCTGCCAAATTGATCAATCTAATTAAAACAGATCTTCACAATGGAGGCTCAATCACACATTCTCCTGCATCTTCCTAATTATAGACGTTATCCATGGCTTTCTTGCTGATTCATTTTTGAAGATGTGTAAATCTTTTTGGTTCCTTGTTGTTGTGACCACACTGACATCTTTTTAGTGTTGTTGTCGTCTGTGCTTTTTATCACTTTACTATGCAGTTTGGAGCTTTACACGGGTTGATGTGCTTTGTGCTTTAGGGAATCCTGATCCAGGGTGGCTTCTATCTGATAACATAAAACGAAATGTGAGCATAAAAGGTTTATAGAGACCCTCCCTCAGTGCTTAAAAGAGTCAGGCAAGAGAGAACATATAATCTGGATCCCCTACAGTCATTCTTGCAGACAAGACATTTATTTTTCATTGGGTCAGGTTTTTTTTCTTCAAAGTTGTCCTTTGAACTCTTGTAAGTAATGTATTTTCCTTAGGGTCAGGTTTCAAAGGTTACTGCTTTTTATTTTACTTTTATTTATTTTTTACTTGCTTTATCACGTTTTAAACTTCCATTAATAGATTCCAAAAGGTCAGTCTATTTTAAGTACAATAAATATATGTTTTAAAGCAATACAAGTTTAAATATATCTTTTTTTTTAAGGATATAACAACTTGTATGTGGAAACAGCTGTACTTTATGGGTTGGCTCAGTGGTTAGCACTGTAGTCTCACAGCAAGAAGGTCGTTGGTTTGAGTCCCAGCTGGACCAGTTAACATTTCTGTGTGGAGTTTGCATGTTCTCCTCGTGTTCGCATGGGTTTCCTCCGGGTGCTTCAGTTTCCTCCGCAGCTCAAAGACAAGCGCTATAGGTGAATTGAAAAAACGAAATTGTTCATAGTGTATAAGTGTGTGTGAATGAGAGTGTATGTATGGGTGTTTCCCAATACTGAGTTGCAGCTGGTAGGGCATCCGCTGCATAAAACATATGCTGGAACAGTTGGCGATTCATTCCGTTGTGGTGATCTCGGAAATAGCGACTAATCCAAAGGAAAATTATTGAATGAATAAACTCGTATTTATCTAACCAAATAATAATAATTCATTCTTTTTCTTTTCAGCGTAGTAATCTGGGGTCGACACAGCGGAATGAACCACCAATTTATCCAGCATATGTTTTAAGCAGCGGATGCCCTGCAACCCATCTCTGGGAAACATCCTTACACACTCATACGCTACGGACAATTTAGCCAACCCAATTCACCTGTACCGCATGTCTTTGGACTGTGGGAGAAACCAGAGCACCCGGAGAAAAAACTCACGCGAACGCGGGGAGAACATGCAAACTCCACACAGAAACGGCAACTGACCCAGCCGAGGCTCGAACCAGCGAGCTTCTTGCTGTGAGGCGACAGCACTACCTACTGCGCCACCGCGTCACCAATAATAATAATAATAAACAATAATGATTATTCGTTATTTCCCACATTATTCAATAATGCTGATCATGTACACTCATTATTGCTAAATAAGACATTCACTGTTAAAACTACAGTTGAATTAGAAATTGCTTACCATAGTACACTCAAAAATTGAAATATGCTTTTTGTTCAAACTACTTTATTAAAATGAGCTAAAACAATACAATTCTTAAGGGCTTTTGAGACAACTTAATTGTTTTATGTTCAATCCACTTAAATGAGTAAAAACTAATAACTTAAATCCTTCATGTTGACTCAAGAAAAATCAATTGTGTTGTTTTTTACAGTGTACATGATTTTGCTGCTTGTTCAAACTTCTCATGTAAATTGAGCTGAAACAACTAATTCTTGAGATTTTTAGGGGGACAACTTAATTGTTTTATGTTTAATCTATTTAAATTTGTTAAGTTAACTTAATCAGTTTGTTGTGGGACAACTTAAGTAAATTGTGTGAAACCCTGCAATTTTTAGTGTATAGACGGCTACCATGGTCAAACATGTGTAAACCAAACACCAGATTTGATTGTATTAACTTATCAACAAACCTAACAGCCACTGAAATGCTATTTTGGAGACGATATAGGATGTACATATAAAAATGAGATGTCATGTTCATTTGTCATGTTCATTGACTTCTATAAAGCGTCCTAGCAGGCACACAACATCATTAGATATTAATATTAGTTTAGATCGAGGTCGTGATGTTGAATGATAAAAAAATTCAATGTCTAGCCAGTGTCTAAAGACAACAGTATTTTGATGTCCAATAATGGCGACAAATGACATTGATATTTGGTTGATTTTAGGTTTTGTTGGAAAGTGATTAAAATCCAACGTCGAGCCAACATCTTAAATCATATTGACGTCAAAAACCAACATTTATTTATCAGGTATAGCTACCAAAATCCAACGTCTGATAGACGTCATAGTGGTAAGTCCATTGGAAAGTGACTAAAATCCAAAGTTTGTCTGACATTGGGTTCTGACGTCAAATCGATTTTCATTTCCACCCAAAATGCAACGGCCCATGACGTTGGGGTACAACGTCATCAGACATGTTGACGTCCTGTGCCTGCTGGGGTGCTTTTTTAACAACATGGTCAAATCAGGTGTGACTATATGCACACTGAGAAAACACATGCAAAATTATAGCCCTAATACAAAAGAATTGTAAGACTTTTGGCTCTTAACCATTTTGAATATAAGAATACTTTAGTTTTTTATGCATATGTTAGCAAATACTGTCACAATGAAGTAATGTATAGTCCATTTGATAGTGTGAGCTTTGCCGTTATAAAAAATTGGTTATAAATATACCGTTAACAGCATTATGGGCTGATGATAAATTTCACATCACACATTTTCATATATCCTATAGTGCAAAAGCAGAAATATACAACAGTGAAATTGCACTGTGATAAAACAGTTTATAATAGCTGACTGCACAATTTTACCTTATTTTAAAATTAGCTATTTGTATAACTCACTTGAATGAGTATTTGTACATTATATTTGAACATTACTTGGGTAATTTGTCAGACTAGAATCATCTAAAACATTTGCAGTTTGCAGATATAGATAAGCAGATATGGCATATACAAGATGTGTGGACTACAAGAGTTACTTGTGAGCAAATAAATACAAAAAGTAGTAAACTGGCTAATGCTTCACCTTTGATAAAAAATACATATATGTGTAATTAACACTGAATCAGGATTGCAGAGCTAATTAAACAGTTGTATGATAATTATCACACTGAATATCTCATTACGTGTTGAGGCTTAATGTACCAGCAAATATAAAGGAATGAGCTGATTTCTAACATAAAGTTGGTGTGACTATTATATAATAAAGACTATTAGTTTATAATTCCTGATATTATATATTTACGTTACTATTGAATGTCTCTGGGTTTTAATAGCATGAGCTGTAATTTTATATTCACATATCTTATAGCTTCCTTCTGGGTGCAAACTGATCAAAAAACTTTTTCAGTGCCACCACAGTCCAAAGACATGCGCTATAGGTGAATTGAATAAGCTAAATTGACCGTAGTGTACAGTTGAAGTCAGAATTATTAGCCCCCGTTTATTTTTTCCCCAACTTCAGTTTAGCTGAGAGATTTTCTCAACACATTTCTATACAGAATAGTTTTATTAACTCATTTCTAATAACTGATTTATTTTATCTTTGCCATGATGACAGTAAATAATATTTCACTAGATATTTTTCAAGACACTTCTATACAGCCTAAAGTGACATTTAAAAGCTTATCTAGATTAATGAGGGTTATTTGGCAGGTTAGGGTAATTAGGCAAGTTTTTGTATAACCATGGTTTGTTCTGTAGACTATCGAATAAAAATATAACTTAAAGGGGCTAATAATTTTGACCTTAAAATTGTTTTAAAATAATTAAAAACTGATTTTATTCTAGCCAAAATAAAATAAATAAGACTTTCTCCAGGAGAAAAAATATTATCAGACATACTGTGAAAATGTCCTGGCTCTGTTAAACATCATTTGCGAAATATTTGGAAAAGAAAAAAATTCAAAGGGGGGCTAATAATTCTGACTTCAACTGTATGTGTGTGAATACAAGAGTGTATAGGTGTTTCCCAGTGCTGGGTTGCGGCTGGAAGAACCTCCGCTGCATAAAACATGTGCTGGATAAGTTGGCGGTTTATTCTTCATTCCGCTGTGGTGAACCCTGATTAATATAGGGACTAAGCAGTAGGAAAATGAATGAATGAATGAATTCATTAGTATCTATTAGAAATTTCATAGCTCCCACCACAAAAATAAATAAAAAAGCGCACTGTGTTTTTGTTTTTAATCAACTTTATTACACTAATCACAAAAGGCCTACATGATACAGGAGACATCTGAGATTCAATTAAGGTATGATTGTTTAATTATAATTTTTAATTATCCATACATCATGCAATTACAGAAGTTGTGTTATGGGCAGATCATCACATGTTAAAAATCAAAATCAGCTCAATGATTATTCAAGGAAACATTTTTACTAATTCTATTTAGCATTAGACAACAACAAAACAAGAAGAAAAAAAATTGTTCCACGCTCTTGTTGCTTGATGTCTTTTTCTTACTTCACAGATGTGTCTGCGGGCATAAGAAACGACAAGTTAAACAACAATAAAAGACACAGATGTGCTGAAACGCTTCAACTATTGTGCTCATAAATCATGAGGTGTGAATTAAAATTAGACACAATATCTCACCAGGTTTCATGGTCTGGTAGACACCTGAAAAAAAGTGTAGACAATTAAAACAATTGTGTTATACACACATAATCAGCCATTCCTGCAAAACTGCTGCTGACACACAACATTTACAAGTTCTCATTTTGGTTAAACACATCCTAGCTGAACGCAGAGCTGAAGGAGTAATTATGTTGTCACAGTGGAGTTTTGCTGAGGGTTGTGTTTTTAGCTTCACACACACACACACACACACACACACACACACACACACACACACACACACACACACACACACACACACACACACACACACACACACACACACACACACACACACACACACATACACACACCTGTCCTGTCTGAGCCTGTTGTTGCTGCTGCTGTTGCTCTGGTTGGGTTTGCTGCTGAGGCTCTTGGGTTTGTGGAGGACCATCCTGGAATGGTGGGTTCTGTGTAAAAAAATACATAATAAATTAGAGAATAAGAGATTCAAGTGCTTCAGAAAATTTTATTTAACATATAAATATGAAAACTAGGTATAATTGTCTCACCACGGGTGGCTGTTGAGGAACAGTCTGTGGCATCAAGTCGAAGGGGAAGATCTGTGTATTTTAAAAAAAAATATATATATATAACGTTGTTTTGTTACGCAAGAGAGAACTCTTGTTTTGCTTTGTTTTTAAAATAATTATGTCAAAATGTTGAAGTAATTTAAGGAATTTACATTGGGAAGCTGAGGTATGAGGGGGACATTTGGTTGGTCCTGAAAGTAAAACAACAATTTGAGTTGTGAAAAACGTGCAGTATTTTTGCTAGCATTAGCTTGTTATGACATAAACAAATGATAGGTAATATTTGCTACCATTAGCTTGTTATGATATCATATAAACTAATGAAAAGTTATATTTATTAGCATTAGCTAGTTATAGTGGACAGAAGAAAACATTCATTACCTGAGCTCTACCGAAGTCGTAGGGGTAAAACTACAATAAGGAGAAGCAAAATCACAATTTTTATTGTGTCAAAGCATCTAACATCAGAAAATACTATAGTAAATATACTAGTGTTTATAAACATACATAGTAAAGTACTTAAATCAGTCTGTTATGGTAATTCTACAGTTGCTAAGGTGATACAACAACTAATATAAACAAACCATGCTATACTGAACAAGGTTTTCTTCAACTAGCCGGTATGTTATACTACAATACACCAGTTAGTAAAAACTAACACAGACAAAAGCATTTATTACAGTGCATCAGTACACTATAGAATGCATTAACACAAAAAAATATTGAGGTAAAATTGGTTGTATATTCGCAGTCGTTCAGTGGCAACTTGTTACATGCTCTCTATATTGTATTCCATAGTACTTTGAATATTTGGTCCTGAATTCACATGTAACTATGACATCAAAACAACATTTGAACTATTTACTTGACTGAACAATGTTGTTCTTTGATAGTAATTGGCTAATAATAAGATTTCAAATTAGCAGAAAATACTTTTCTGAAAGTATATTACTAAGGAGTAAGTTCAAATGTGTAAATATAAAACCAACTTTACCTCAATGTTGAAGCTACTGTAATATACAGTTTACTAATACACTTTCCTGTGGTGTGTTTTAAAACACTATAGTATTTACTAAAAGGTAATGTAGTATTTTTAATGTTAAATGTTTATCTCTGATATTTAAAAGCAACACGTGTATGTTTATTGAAAGCGCCATAATCATCTTTTCACTCACGATTTCGACGCTTTTTCTGCCGGGAACTTTTGGGAGCGAGTACTTGATGAACGCTTGTGTGGGGAATGACTGAGGACAGAAAAGGAGACACAGTGCGTGTGAATGCTAGTCCTCTTCATGTCGTCTTTTGATACACATACGCTCATAGAACTGATTTAACTTAAGAGTTTGCATCTCAAAACAAAGAAACTAAAATGAGTTGAGAGAATTGAGAAAGACATCACAGACTCACCGATGTTCCCGCTGCTCCTCCTGCTGGATTAGCAGAGAATCGCGGAGGGAAAATCTATGTGGAAATAAGGAAATAAGTAAATGAGTAGGATAATCAATGATAATAATAATCCTTTTAAGAATATAAACAACTAAAAAAACTAACATTTTTGATAATGTAGAATGTGCTTCATGTGATAAACAACAATTTAATTTAATTTAATTTAATTTAATTTAATTTAATTTAATTTCCCTGCTGAAAAAAACAGCTTAAACCAGCCTAAGTACGTTGGCTAGTTTAAGCTGGTCAACCAGCCTGGTCAACCAGGGGTTTCGGCCATTTGGTTTAAGATGGACATAGCTGGTTTTGGCTGGGCTCCTAGCCTGTCTAGGCTGGTCAAGCTCGTTTTAGCTGGAAACCAGCCTGGAAATGGCCAGAACTCCTCTAAAAACAGTTTGGTCGAGCAGCTAAAACAAGCCAACCAGCTTAGGCTGGTTTAAGCTGTTTTTTTAGCAGGGTTAATTTGATTTAATTTATTTATTCATTCATTCATTCATTTTCTTTTCGGCTTAGTCCTTTTATTAATTAGGGGTCACCACAGCGGAATGAACCGCCAACTTATGCAGTATACTGTTTGTTTTACGCAACGGATGCCCTTCCAGCCACAACCCACCACTGGGAAACAACCATACACTCTTGCATTCACACACATAGACTACGGCCAATTTAGCTTATTTAATTTACCTATAGCGCATGTCTTTGGACTGTGGGTGAAACCGGAGCACCTGGAGGAAATCATGCTCCCCACTGTGCACCGTGACACCCTATTTTATTTTATTTTATTTTATTTTATTTTATTTTATTTTATTTTATTTTATTTTATTTTATTTTATTTTATTTTATTTTATATTAATTAATGTACCTGAAAACAATAATTTACACTAGCACAGTAAAAGTACAATATTTGTTTGTTTGCTTGTTTTTATGTAATCTAAAATGTGCTTTTTGTGGTATCATCTTAAAAAAATGTGTTAAAAAATAAAAAACAATACAATTATAATTTAAGTAATATACTTTTATTTGTAAATAATTAATAATGTTTTTTATTTACATTCAATAAAAAAATTATATCGTTAAATATTTTTTGAAGTAGTATTAATCTTTCATTGTTGTTTTATTGTTTAGTTTATGTCATTATAATTATACCTATATAATACATAATATACAGTTGAAGTTGAATTTTCTTTTCTTTTTTAAATATTTCCCAAATGATGTTTAACAGAGCAAGAAATTTTTCACAGTATGTCTGATAATATTTTTTTCTTTTGGAGAAAGTCTTATTTGTTTTATTCGGCTAGATTAAAAGCAGTTTTTAATTTTTTAAAAGCCATTTTAAGGTCAAAATTATTAGCCCCTTTAAGCTTTATTTTTTTTCGATAGTCTACAGAACAATCCATCATTATACAATAACCTGCCTAATTACCCTAACCTGCCTAGTTAATCTAATTAACCTAGTTAAGCCTTGTAATGTCACTTTAAGCTGTATAGAAGTGTCTTGAAAATTTTCTAGTAAAATATTATTTACTGTCATCATGGCAAAGATAAAATAAATCAGTTATTAGAAATGAGTTATTAAACCTGTGCCGATATATAGCCATGTCCCACTGCTACGAGTGTGATATTGCTCATATATATATATATATATATATATATATATATATATATATATATATATATATATATATATATATATATATATATATATATATATATATATACTCTTTTTTTAAGCTTATTTTAAAGTTTAGATTAAACACACTAAGTAAAAAAAACCTAACATGCTAAAAAAAAGTATTTTGGTTAGAAGAATTAGATCAAGTAAAAAATCCAAAAGGATATGTTACAAGGCAGCTTAGTACCACATACAAGTGTTAAATGTAAGGTATGTACAAACAACAAAAATAAAAATAAAACCATACGATTTCCATGCTGATCGGAGCATTCATAGCAGGATGTGGCTGTGATGGCATTCCCTGGAAGCCACCAGTATTCCCCTAAAAAAAGTCAAATGAAAGGAGGTTTTAATCCATACTAGCAGATGCCCAAAAAGCACATGCTTCCTTCACTTATAATTAGTGCATTGAGTGTATGTTCTGTAGTAACCTCAGTACAGTCAGTTAAACCTATATATCATATAAACACATGTCATGAAATGGTGTGTCATCATACAGCGTAATATTACTGAGCTATTTCCATCTTGAATCTGAGCGCAATGTGTTGATTATGGTCAAAGCAAGAGATTTCTGAAGACTTTTGTGCTGTTTTTGGATATGGAAAAGTCAAGAATGTTGAAGTGTGGTTGACCCCACCTGCCTCGGGCTGCCATAATGAGGGAGATAATTGAAAAACGGTGAAAGCTAGAGAGAGAGATAAACATACACACGCATGAAAACTGATCCCAGACACATAAAACAAGCCTTAAGGCAAGACACTGCAGGTGAATAGTGAAAAACATATAGTACTTCAAGTCAAGAGCTGCAAACATTATTTTAATATTACAATTATGTCAAGATATGCAAATTAGTAAACAAATATGAACCCTGGATGAAGTCAGATTCAAAATTTGTGTTTCTATTTGCTAGTTTTGACAGGTTTATTGAGTTATGTGAAGCTATAACATTATATAATTCAGAAAACACTTCAGGATGTTTTCTTGTTTTTTTTTTTTTTTGTAGAATCAAATGTATATAACCAGGCACGTTATTTGTGAATATATCCATCAATAATTTTTTTAGATATAATTATGAACAAAAATATGAAGTTTGGTGCATGTAAAAGCTTATAAAGCAGAAATTTATAAACTAAAATTTATATGATCAATTAGTCATGACAACATATGTTTTTAGTTCAGTGTAACTTCTTAAACTAAGTAAATCATGTTCTAACTTGATTTACTAAGTTATGCAAGCTGTTTTAAGTCAGTTTAACATAATATAAGTTCAATGGACTCATAGGGTTAATTTGATTCAGCTTAAACATTTAAGGCAACCAGAATTTTTTTACAGTGTAGATGTTTAATGTATATATCCAAATATTTCTCTATATAAATGACTTTATAGCCCCCCTTTGATTTTTTTTCTTTTTTAAATATTTCCCAAATGATGTTTAACAGAGCAAGGAAATTTTCGCAGTATGTCTGATAATATTTTTTCTTCTGGATAAAGTTTTATTTGTTTTATTTGGGCTAGAATAAAAGCAGTTTTAATTTTTTTAAAAACATTTTAAGGTCAAAATTATTAGCCCCTTTAAGATATATTTTTTCGACTGTCTACAGAACAAACCATCATTGTACAATAACTTGCCTAATTACCCTAATGTCACTTTAAGCTGTATAGAAGTGTCTTGAAAAATATCTAGACAAACATATTATTTACTGTCATCATGACAAAGATAAAAAAAATCAGTTATTAGAAATGAGTTATTAAAACTATTATGTTTAGAAATGTGTTGAAAAAATCTTCTCTCCATTAACCAGAAATTGTGGAAAAAAATAAACAGGGGGCTAATAATTCAGGGGGGCTAAACATTCTATATAAAAAGTATGTATTTATATATATATATATGTTTTATTGGCTACTGAACAAATCACTTTTCCAATGACTTGCTTAATTTATGTACAGTAACTCGCCTAGTTAACTTAACTAACCTAGTTAAGCCTTTAAATTGTACTTAAAACACAATACTACTAGCCTCTTGCAAAATAACTACACTGTAAAAAATTATATGATCAATTAGTCATGTTACTTCAATAAGTTCATTGTAACCTATAAGTTAACCATGTCCTAACTTAGTAAAATATTATATACTAAACTAAAAATTTGTTGTTAAAAGTATTATGTTACTCTTCATCAAACATCTCTTGAAAAAGAAAATCTAAATTTTATAAGATCATTTTTATTAACTTTTATAAGATAATCGTTTTCCCTTCATTTTTACTGTAATTGAAATCTACAAACACAAAATGATAAAGTACAGCAAAACCACCTAAACGTGTATTTTTGGGTGATTTCTTTACATTGGAAATAACGTAGACAGAAAAAACACTTTATGAAAAGCTAAAAAACATTGTTAGAAAAAGTTTTGGTGTGAACAAAGAAAAGAAAAAGAAAAACCTTTACAATCAGGTCAATAATACACTGTACAAAAATCCTGGATTCCACACAATCCCTTCATCTTGTCTCAATGCAAATCCATTAAGTTAAATTTTAAGTTGATTGAACATAAACAATTAAGTTGTCCCTGAAAAAAACTGCAGAACTGTGTTGTTTCAACTCATTTTAAATAAGTATTTTGAACAAGCAGCAAAAATATGTTTTTGAGTGTAGTGTATTGAACTTACAGGTGCAGCTGACACTGCACCGGCCAGCAGAAGACAGAGAAGAGACGTCCACATGGTTATTGAATCAGCAAACCTTATAAACAAAAACAGAGAAGTCAAAGAAAAGTAAAGGAGTTCTATATTTCTTAACTAGAACATTATGCAAACACTTACAGTGCACAGGAAGGGTCAGTCAACGTGGTCACCTTTGCTGCAGGTTGAATCGCTATAGATTTGGGACTGATGCTTTTATTTGGTGTCAGGCTCAGTGCTCAGCCAATCACGTGCAGGCTAGACTTCATCATGAGCTCACCAATGGAGAAAGATGGTGATTGAGAAAATGACCTGTAGTCAGACATTGTCTGCCCGTCTGTCGGCTGTTATTATAATGATGACGGTTGAGGAACTGCTGATATCACCAGCCTGTCTGTTCAAGCTGTGTTTTGAAGATACTACATATCAGTGCTAACAGAAATAGCAACTGAGCTTGTGTTTTGTGTATGAGCTTATTGGTGTTTAATCACAGTTAAAAAAAACTGTCGGAATAACAGTATAAGGAAAAAAATTCTGATTATGTGTATTATACACTGAAAAAATATTGCAGCCTACTTTTCTTAGTTGAATAAAAGGAACTTAATAGTATCTCATCTTACATCAGTCAAACTGACAAAATATTAAGCTAAACTTTGTATAACTTTTGTTGAAACTAGATTAATTTTAGTTAAAGTAACATAAAAACATTTGTTTTAATGACTTTTTGTCATATAATTTTTACAGTAAATATTAAACTATAAAAAAGTTCAAAGTCAAACCAAAATCACAAAAATAAATGAATCATACATACAAACACTGTAAAAAAGTAATTACACAAAAAATGATGTTTGCTCTTTGTTCAAGCAATATATTTAATTTTTATCTTTTTAAACTGAACTTGTGAGTGCTTTTTGGGACAGAAATTGTTTTATGTGCAATCCACTTCATTCATTGAGTTAATTCAATTTCTTCAAGTTGTCTCAACAAATCGATTGTGTGGAACCTACAGCATTTATTACAGTGTAGTTACTTTAAAAAGTGAGTCAAGGCATTGGCTTAAAAGCAATAAGTTGACTTTACTTTAAAAAGTGAGTAAACATAACTGTTAAGTCGGCTTAATTTTTATTATTATAAGCATAATTAATTTACTTAATAATTATAAAGCAAACACGTTTACTCATCACTGAAAAACTGTATACTAATTACTTTAAAAGTGATATAATATAATATAATATAATATAATATAATATAATATAATATAATATAATATAATATAATATAATATAATATAATATAATATAATATAGGTGATTCAGTGGTGCAGTAGGTAGTGCTGTCGTCTCACAGCAAGAAGGTCGCTGGGTCAGTTGGCATTTCTGTGTGGAGTTTGCATGTTCTCCCTGCGTTTGCATGGGTTTCTTCCGTTTCCCCCACAGTCCAAAGACATGCGGTACAGGTGAATTGGGTAGACTAAAATTGTCCGTAGTGTATGAGTGTGAATGAGTGTGTATGGATGTTTCCCAGAGATGGGTTGCAGCTGCAAGGGCATCCGCTGCATAAAACATATGCTGGATAAGTTGGCGGTTCATTCCGCTGTGGCGACCCCAGATTAATAAAGGGACTAAGCCGAAAAGAAAATGAATAATATAATATAATATAATATAATATAATATAATATAATATAATATAATATAATATAATATAATATAATATAATATAATATAATGATTTGGTGCTCATTCATTATTGTTTAAAGAAGTGTTTATTTATTGTTAAAATAAATAAAAAAAACTATTTAAAAAATTTATTCACATAAAAAATGACACACATGGAAGCAAGAAATTGACTGTATAGTTTATTAAAAATCAAGATATAGAAACATGGTTGGGGTAAAAAGCATCCGATTTAAGGGCTCTCACGCATCAAGCCTCTGAGAGAGCACCATCCCTGACAGATCAACAAATTTGGAATGCAAGAAAATAATGACAATTAGCTAAAAACAAGCAGCTTCTGTGTTGTCTCTGGAACTTGTGGTCAAATTATACGTGCATCTATAAAAAAGAAACAATATGATGAATATAGTGATGAATTACAATTTTGCATCCTACATACCGTCACCTTTGTATTATAAGGTTCTATCTGACATTTTTGTCAAAATTGAGTTATTGACATATTCTTATTAAATGTCAACGTATTTACATTATGGGATGTTTTTTATAAGTTGTTTAAATTTTAAGACTTTTTATTTAAAAAACAAATGTTACACACATACTGTTGGCCATATGGAATGCAAAAACTTTGAAGCTCAATATCTCAAAATCATTCAGAACGCAAAAAGAACCTTATAATTCCAAGGTGACGATATGTTAGAGGAATGTAACATTATCATTGATCAATTTATTTGTAGTAGTCAGTACTAGATTATAATTACCACTAAATTAGTCATCATGATCATCATCATCATCCTTTGGAACGGGAGCCTACCAGAAAAAAAACAACAACACATACACTGTAAAAATGCAGGATTGCACACAATTCATTCATGTTGTCCTAACACAAATCCATTAAGTTATCGTAACTAATTTTAGTAGATCGAACATAAAACAATTACGTTTTCCCCCCAAAAAAACTCCAGTGTTTCGTTTCAGTTCATTTTAAAGTACTCACTGTAAAAATAATACTGTTTTTAAACTATCAAAACTTTTTGACAACTATCAAAACTTTTTTGTCCACCTTGGGCCTCAATGACACCCTGTAAAAAATCTTGACACATACGGTATATTTTTACATTATTTAACATGTTTAAGTCAAGGTAATCAGGTTTCAACTAAATTTCTTGGTCACACTGAATTTGATGGACCATTTGTTGAGTTTAAGTTACATTGCATCTACATGCCAACTAATTCTCATTAGATTATAAGTAGACTGTTAGGTTGGGGTTAGGGTTAGTGTAAGCTGACATGTACTTGCAAAGTTTCTTGCAGTCAATTAAATGTCTGTTTAGCAGCAGTATCAACAGATAAAAAGCAGATAGTCTAATACTCAAATGGACCACCAAAATAAAGTATTACCAATTTCTTTAAGTTACACAAAGTTTAACTTAATATTTTTAGTCAGTTTTACTGATGTAAGTTGAAATAACTAGAAAAGTTAATTTTAATTCAACTGAAAGTTTAAGTCAGTAAGATTTAGATATACAGTGTATGACATTAATTCACAAAATAAATGGATGTACCGGGGCAGCAGGAGCAACGGGGGCAGCTGGGGCAGCAGGGACAACAGGAGCAGCAGGGGCAGGACGGAAGTCAAAGGGGTACAGCTAGAAAACACAGAAATATATTTAGGAAATTGAAGAAAATGATCTTATTCTTGAGACTCACACATCATGTGGCAATAAATGTGAATAAAAGGTGGAAAACACGTACAACTTCAATGCTCTCTTTGCCTGCGGGCTGCGGAATCTCGTGTTTAATGAAGCCACGGACGGGTTGAGCCTGTGGAGGATGAGACAAAACAAAATGAGGAAGAACTGCAATGCATGCTAAACATTCAGATGATGAGGAAAAAATATTAGGTGCACTTGGAAACTTACAGGAACTCCAGCTGCAGCCTGCTGAGCTGCCAAAAGCTAAAAAAAAAATAACAAAATAAATTATATATTAATTATTTTTAATGCATTAATAAGTACAATAGAATATCAAAATGAACACAGTGATAATAATAATAAAAAATAATAATCTTTTTCACACATACAAGCTCGATTTCAGAAGGTCTTGCTGCAGCAGGGGCCGCTTGCTGAGCCTGTAAATCATCAAAGACACTTCTTATATAATAAACATCCTATAATGTGAAATATACAGCTATTGTAAAAGATTAAATTCTTTTGATTCACATTTTACAGTCATGTGTTTGAGAAAACTTGTTTTATTCTGTAACTTGTTTTATTTTGACTTTCTTCAGAACTTTTAAACAAACAAAACAACATTTCTAAATATTTTTTCTGGTTTCTTTCTTAAAAATTAGTTCTTAAAAACAATGACAATATTTTTATTTTAAAATTTGTAAGAAATGTTATCAAGTAAAAAGAGTTTTCAAGTAATTTTTCAATTGCTGTATGATTCTAAATGCCTTGAAATGCTTGATTTAGGTTGTAAATTAAATAAATGTATCATAAATTCTTGATTTGGATCAAACTAACCTGTGGAGCCATTACAGGTTTGTACTCTACCTCATAATACATCACTTGCTGTGGGTCAGAAAACAAGAAAATTAGTATCACAATATTTCCATTATATATTATGCTATCCTAGTCTGACTAAATATCTAAATATATATATATATATTTTAAATGAATATAGATCATATACCGGAGCGCAGTAAGCAGCTCCAATGATGAATGCCAGCAAAATGAGGGATCTCATGATGATTGATGATGTCTGAAATGAAATAATCAACATGAAATATGAAATTAAGAACAAAATACATCAATGTTTCAACTTAGTTTTCTGTTGAATTAAGCGTACTTTACCTTGGTTTAAGTCTCTTGAACGTGATCAGGATTGTTGAGGAGGATTTTGTGATGCTGCGTTCTCGATCTTCGCTTTATATTCACATGGCAAACAAAAAATAGCATCAGTATATGATTGGCTTTGGTGGGTAGCCAAGCTTCATTAAAGAGGACAAAAAATGTGCGTTGAAAGCAAAAGTATAGATCTTTGCTTATCTCAAAGCAAGATTTTGGCCATGACTGTAATTACATTCAATTTGACTTGATACATGTCACAGTACAGTACATATAAATCAAATGCTAAATGCATTAAAGGCACAAGTGATGAAATCTCTTTGACGGCACTGTTCACGCTTGTTCTTCTGCCTGAGGATACTGCTACATATGCTATATGCATTTGTAAATAATATTATAAATATTAAATACCAAAGTAGACACAAAGAAAATAATAATGTACTTAATTTGTTGAAGAAATTCTGTTCCACTGAATATAAATGGTTAAAAATATGTTTCTACTCCTTTTGTGTTCAGGATTTGCATTTATAAAGTATATATATATTACAGTTATTATGTATACTTTTTATAAGCCCTCCTATAAAATCTTTATTCAGCAAAAGTTATGTTTAAAAGAGTAAGTGAATTTTATCTGTATTTACTATATTACTATACTTTTCTTTTCCCGCTGGAAATAATCTAGTTAAGCCGTTAAAGTGCATTTTAAAATATTAATAATAGTAAAATATTAATTACTCTCATCCTGGCAAAAACAAAAAGTAGCTATTAGAAATTAGTTATTAAAAATGTTATCTTTAAAATGTGTTGAAAGAAAAAGTCAATAACTTTAATATTAATATTCACCAGTTTTTGTGTTCACTATAAAATGAATTATATATATAGAAATTTATTCTATCTATTAAGGTTTACACATAATATTTTACATGTACTGTTTAAAAGTTCAATCGGTTCAGTCAGTCAGTAACAGGACATTAAGGCCCAGTTTCACAAACAGGGCTTAGATTAAGCCAGGACTCAGCCTTGGTTAAATTAGGCTATTTAAGCCACATTTATAAAAATGGCCTTAGAAAAATATATTACTGGTGTGCACCTGGAGATAAAAAATGACACTGACGAATCTCATCACAAGTTATTTTGAGTTGAGACAGCGCAAACATGCAATTTAATTTTGACTAGCTCTAAACCTTGTTTGTGAAACCGGGAGTAATTCTGTTATATTTTTGGAGACTTCAACTTCAGTTAAGAGGAGCTAAATCCAATTAAATTGGTCATTGGTAGGCCCACACGGAATCTGCGCATGCAGAAATCCACAGATTTCTGCAGATTTTCAGCCCATCATTGAGTCTGTTTATTTAGTTGTGTGTTAATGTGTGTAAATTTATATCTGTTTAGTTTTTTAAATGTTCATATGATTTACTTACAATACAGTTTGTAAAGTAACAATTTCTGTCTTTTAGTAGATATATAGTAAATGTAATACATAAGAGACCTGCTTTGTTGACCAAATACAGTTGAAGTCAGAATTATTAAACCCCCTGTTTATTTTTTATAATAGTTTTTATAATTTTTATAGTTTTAATAACTCATTTCTAATAACTGATTTATTTTATCTTTGCCATGATGACAGTAAGTAATATTTTACTAGATATTTTTCAATACACTTCTATACAGCTTAAAGTGACATTTAAAGGCTTAACTTAATAAGGTTAATAAGGTAGGTTAGGGTAATTAGGCAAGTTATTGTATAATGATGGTTTGTTCTGTAGAACAGTGTTTCCCAACCCTATTCCTGAAGGCACACCAACAGTCCACATTTTCAACCTCTCCCTAATCAAACACACCTAAATCATCTTAACATAACATCAGAAGAGACTCCAAAACCTGAAGTTAATGGGTCAGATAACGGAGACATCCAAAATATGTACTGTTGGTGTGCCTCCAGGAACAGGGTTGGGAAACACTGCTGTAGACTATGAAAAAATATAGCTTAAAGGGGCTAATAATTTTGACCTTAAAATGGTTTTTAAAAAATTAAAAACTGCTTTTAAGCTAGCCGAAATAAAATAAATAAGACTTTCTCCAGAAAAAAAAATATTATTAGACATACTGTGAAAATATTTTAAAAAGAAAAGAAAATTCAAAGGGGGGCTAAAAATTCTGACTTTAACTGTAAGGGGATCTAATAGGATTTGCATTGTAAACATTAAATACAAATTAAAAATGTATTATTTCTTTTATTTAACATATTAAGGTTTTAGTTACGATACACCCAAAATCATTCCGCATGAATCTGCAAATTTTTTACAATATTCTGCGCACAAATAACTAAAAAAAGTTCGCAGATTCTGTCTGGCCCTGGTTATTGGTCAGTTGTATATGTGTGTGTATTTAGCCATAATATAGCTGCAATCACTAATTAATGGGTTTAAAGGACTTTAGGACCTTTAGGTATTTTCCTTAAGAGGTTAAATTAATTATTTAGTCAGCCTACCCCTGTAATACATGTCCAAAAAAGCTAAGTTGTTCAGAATGAAGTACTCTATCGTACAGTGCATGTGTGAATAATTGTTAAAGGGACAATATTTTATGTTACTTCATAGCTTAAAGATGCTGAAAGTTCATTGGTCAGTGGTGGTTATGATTTTCAAGATATGCCCTATATTAGAAGACATGGGTAGCACTTTTATTTCAAGTAATTTGCACTAATAGTTTCTAAGTTACAGCTATGCTTATGTTGTTGTCTGTATTATGGTGCCACCTGTGGCCAAACAGTGCAACATATTTACTTGTGACCATAAATACACAGAACAGGCTCATAGGAAATGTGCCTCAGAAAAACGTTAAATATGTTGCTTCGGGTACGTTTCGTTGTATGTTTCAGGTGACAAAATCCACTAGAGGGCACTGTCTACCTTTCTGACAATCTGAAATGTATTACTTATGGTACATTTTGTTGTACATTTCTGAGACACGTCCTTCTTGTACACTTCCATGAGGAGGCAGAGCTTGTAGTACAGATTACGTAGCAAACCACTGACCTAAATCTTTTCCTAAACCCAACCAATAGCGTTTTCAAAAGCAAACGTAAAAGAAAAGTGCACTCTCAAAACATAGTTTTATACTCTGATTTTACATCACCGTTATCTCTTTTAAGAAACCATGTTCACCACACTCAAACATCATCACAAGTACAACACTGTACAAAGTGAGCTATGGAACAAACTGACCACATCAGAAATGTTGTCCATATGGAGATAAATAAGTGAGGTGAATGCGTTCCATCACAAATCAGAGACATTGTTAAGTTATTTGTTTTTATTTAGTGTTGAGCAAAGAAATACACTAAAAATATTCTTTATTTGTTGATAATATGTCCCTGTCAAATATCATTAAAGTAAAAAGGAACAAAAGTTGCCATCATACTCCACCATGTACCGCTGAAGAACATGGCGAGCCCCTTTACAAACTGGGAACAGCAGGAAAGCCGCCCATAAGGAAGTAAGTGGTCAGCTGGTAGCACGAAAAGTCCAACCACCGCCGTAGCGTTCGTTTTAAAGACGATTTGCAGCCATACGTACCTCTGGCTACATAATTTATGATCTCCAGAAATGTATATAGGCCTATGTTGGTATTGCCATGCATCAAAGTTTTAAAACTTTATGACTTATACTTTGGCCTGCCAGATCAGTTTTAAAGCAGCATGATGATCTTTTGTTTAAGCAATGTTCACTAAAAGCATTTGCTAACATGCACTTAAATGTAAAATGTGTAGGAGTAGAGAGCTGTTTTTGTCAGGGTCAATTCAATGCACGAAAATGAAGACCTCTCATAGTTTGAGCTTGCTGAATCTTGGCACTCTCATCCTTAATATGATCATGGGAAGTGAACATGATTGTGTAAGAAAAAAAAATCTACACACACACTGCATTGGTGAGGGTTCAATGAATTGTTGCTAGTCAAGCCAGAAACATAATATTCCCTGCAATAAAGATCCAATCACAGACTGTTCCTGGGTAGTTCAGCCAAAAATGAAAAACACCTCATCTTTTATTTTCCGTCATGTAGTTTTAAACCTTTATGAGTTTCTTTCTTCTGTTGAACCCAACAGAAGATATTATGGAATATGCTGGTTGCTGACACCCCTTCAAAACAAACTACTATGGAAGTCAATGTGTGCCTGCAGCAGATTTCAAAATATTTCGAGTTCAACTGAAGAAATAAATTCGAATATGTTTTGAACAAGTGAAACATTAAACAATGACAGAATCCAATAATTTTGGGTGAAGTATTGCTTTAAGTATTCACTTGCTTAAATTCAAATGATATATCACCAGTAGATAGTTTAGTGGTCCTAATGTTCTCTGTATGAATACCTTCAACAAATAAACAATATATTATACTAAAACCATTGTAGAAGTGAACTTTATAATCACAAACCTTTCTCTCTCTCTACAGTGTGCACATTTTTCCAAGTAATGTTAATACCACTGGCACTTGATGACAGATGAACTCTGCAACACAGAAATAGCCTCAGGCTGTCATTAACTTTGATTTAATTATAAGTCAGGTATATACATTGAGGCCCACACACACAGTTCACAGTAAAAGACCAAAAAGATATTTTGGTAACACTTTACAATAAGGCTCAACACATTTATTACAGTATTTATTCATCTTTGTTAACATTAGTTACAGTCGTTCACTGTTAGTCCTTGTTAAATCACACTTTGGATTTTAACAATGCATTAGCAAATGTTTAAATTAACATTAACTGTGATTAAGAAATGTTGTAGATGTATAGTTGACTGCTGCTAGTTAACCAACATTAATGGTACTTTATTATAAAATTTGACAGATTTATCAAAGTCACAAAGTCAAAAATGTACTTCTGAAAAGATTATAAAGCAGTAACAAATAATAAAAAAAATATATATATATATATACAGTTGAAGTCAAAGTTATTACCCCTCCTGGGCATTGTTTGTTCTTTTTCAAATATTTCCCAAAAGATGTTGAACAGAGCATAGAAATTTTCATAGTATTTACTAGAATATTTTTTCTTCTGGAGAAAGTCTTACTTCTTTTATTTATTGGTTTTTAATTAAAAAAAAAACACTTTAAGGTCAATATTATTAACCCCCTTATATTAAATATTATCAATATTTTTTTTTTGATTGTCTACAGAACATACCATTGTTTTACAATCACTTTCATAATTACGCCAAACTGCCTAATCATTCTCATTAACCTCTACTGTATACCCTAATAAGTTGAAACTACTCAAATGATTTTAGGAAAGTGATTCTCTCAGTTAGTTTGAGTAATGGAAAATCGACAACTCAATTAATTGAGTTGACCAAATGTGGTCTCTTCATTGAATCAACTTAAATGTTTAAGTACAGACAACTTAAATTGGCTCAAAGACTAAACTTCCAAAATTTTCAGCTTTTATATTCTTTTCTACTCCCAGGGTCTTTTATTGAAGTTGATATTTAGCCGCTCCATGTTGGTGTTTCATAACATCAAATTTTTACGAGGTGGGTTGTTAGTCCAACGCTCAATCCCCAACCTGGATGACCAATTTAGCTTACCCAATTCTATTCTATAAGACTATTGCGCATGTCTTTGGACTGTGGGGGACACCGGAGTACATGGAGGAAACCGTCTTGCTGTGAGGCATCATCACTACCTACTACGCCACCATGTCACCCCTGTGTGTATATCAACTAAGAATTAATTAATGATTTAACTTTTCTACTTTATCAGATAGGTTCTGCTGCACCTCAGCAAAATTCAGCATCACAAGCAAAATGACTGCCTTGTGTCATATAACATATATCGACCAATCAGCACAGTTGTCAAGGCAGAATTTCAAGTGCAACCAATCATTTTAAACCAATGGTCTTAAACTCAATTCCTGGAGAGCCACAGCTCTGCATAGTTTAGCTCCAACCACATCCAACACTCACCGGCTTAATAGTCTCTAGTAAGCTGCGGTCACACTGGACTTTTCTACCCATAGACTTCCCTTCATCCGCACACGAATGCGTCAGACCTGAATCGCAAGCTTGTGCGACAAGTTTCGCTGTTCACTGCATTGCAAAGTTCAAGCTTGATGAACTCTGACCGGAGACATTGCATCACTTGACTGCATGAGACCAACAGAGAATCAAAACATGACCTCTTTGGACAGAAATTTTAAATATATACCAATTGCTCGCTTTTTTAAATGTCTAATTACCTTTTCGCAGCACCGTACTACAGAATTTTGCAAGCTCAAACTCTAGTGTGACCGCAGCTGTAGTCTTGAACACTTTGATTAGTTGGATCAGCTGTCTTTGATTAGGGTTGGAGTAAAACTGTGCAGATCTGCGACCCTCCAGGAATTCAGTTTGAGAGCTGTGTTTTAAACAGAGACATGGTGAATCGTGAATCGTAAAATATTAATTAAAAGTTTTTTGCTGCCTAATAAGTAAGTTAAACACACCTGTTTAAGTTTTGATGCCAAAACTTGGTATTTTAAGTAATGTCAAGATATATTACCTTAATAACTTTAGTAATGACAACAGTGGGGTTTACAGTGTAGTTAAGCCTTTAAATGTCACTTTGAAGTTGAATAGTAGGGTCTTAAAAAATATCTTGCCAAATATTATGTACTGTCATCATAGCAAAGATAAAAGAAATCAGTTATGAAAACTATTATGTTTAGAAAAAAAATCTACTTACCGTTAAACAGAACTTCTGGAAAAATATATACAAGGGCACTAATAATTCTGACTTCAACTGTAAAGGATCAGAATTGCATTGAAAAATGACTCAACCCAATATATAAATCAGTTAGCTTAACATAAAATACATATTTGGGTAAATCTTGCATTAAACATGTATCTTAGGGGTACATCTCATTTGCAGTATTGGTGTCGACAGTATCAGAAAGCAGTGGTGGGGCTGCTGAAAAAAGATCTTCTTTGTATTCTGCTGTTGGGAGTGTATCGGGAACTAGATTGGGACCCCTGTTTTGAGGATTAGGGTGGACGGTAGGAACATCTGCTGAAATGAAAGCCCCGTGACCTGAATCTAAAGGTGCAAAAGAGTTGGTTGAGGGAATTTCAGCGGACACACATGGCGCTCGGTCACGATCCTGCGTGCCAGAAATCCTTCTAGGCAGCGCTCCACTATTTGGATGGGATCCACCAGTTGCAGGTATGGCATCTCTGCTAGGAGGCACAGCTATTACGCCGGGTTGCTGGAGCTCAGTAATGCCCGGGTAGGTCATTCCAGTGGCAGGGAAGGGGTTGGGTGGTCTTACAGGGCCAATGGGTACAACCGTTTGTGGTCCAGAAACAGGAAACACATTACCTCTTATCGCGGGTAAGTGCATGTTAACACGGCCCATGTTCTGCAGTGTGGGATATAAATAGAGATTAAATGCATGTACTTGATGGAATGAACACAAGAAGGCATTATGGGGCAGATTAATAACATAGTCTTATTTTAATGTGGTTTCTTGCATATTATTGTTTCACTGTAAAAATATTCGAACACTTTAGGTCACAATTCATGCTGTTAACTACTGATTTATTACCTGCCTATTATTAAGATACTGATTGTTCAGTAGTTATAAAGTATAATCTTTAAAGTATTAATCTTATCATTATACATCCCTAATCCAAAACCTAAACCCAACTTCTACTTTACTAACTATTAATAAACAGCTAAGTAGAAGTTTATCAAGCTAGTATGGTTATTTAATGGTTTGTTAATACTGTAAAGAGTGACCTAAACAAAAAATATTAAGTTAAACTTTGTATAACCTAAAAAAAAATAAAGTTGTCTTGACTTTGTCATTACATTTTTGGCATGTGCATTCTGAAATTGGATGACGTTTCAGATGTAGATATTATTGACTATTACTAGTATACAAGAAGGGGAGGGTGTCCTTTAAAGGTATAGTTCACACAAAATGAGAATTGTTTTTGTTCTGTTGAACACAAAAGAAGATATTCTGGAGAATGTTAGGAAAAAAGCAGGAATGTTATGGGAATTCAGTGTCTGCTTCTTACCATCATTCTTTAATATATCTTCGCTTGTGTTCAACAGAAGAAAGAAATTCAGATAGGTTTGGGACAAGTGGAGGATGAGAATGTGATGACAACATTTTTGGGTTGACAACATCACTTTAAATATGGCAGCCACTACACAATACAAAATGTTGTGATGTGGATTGCCATAATCTACAAGCAAAAAAATGCTGGGTTGCTTTATCTCAACTTTGTGTAAAATATGGACAGGCCAAAGATTAAAGGTTAAAAAGTGTTTTTAAAACTGTAATTCAAATTTAATTGAAACAATCCATTATTGGGTTTGTCCATATTTGACCATTGGGTAAAATCTACCAAGCATTCCATAGAGTGTATTAATAGACTGTCTGCTCAATCACCTGTTAATAATTAATTTTTATGGAAATTCTACGAATAACTATATGTGATACTGCAAGTACACTTCAACTTCTGCTAACCCTATAACTCTAATCTAATATTCTACTAATAATCTACTAATTATATAACAATAATAATAATAATAGTAATGATAATAATAATAATAATAATTAATTCCTTTTTTAATTTGATATTCCTTACATTATACACTTGAAGTCAGAATTATTAGCCCCCTGAATTATTAGCCCCCCTGTTTATTTTTCCCCCAATTTTAGTTTAATGGAGAGAAGATTTTTTCAACACATTTCTAAATATAATAGTTTTAATCACTCATTTCTAATAACTGATTTATTTTATCTTTGCCATGATGACAGTAAATAATATTTGACTAGATATTTTTCAAGACACTTCTAAACAGCTTGAAGTGACATTTAAAAGCTTAACTAGGTTAATTAGGTTAACTAGGCAGGTTAGGGTAATTAGGCGAGTTATTGTATAATGATGGTTTGTTCTGTAGACTATCGAAAAAAGAATTAGCTAATAATTTTGACCTTAAAAAATGGATTTTAAAAATTAAAAACTGATTTTATTCTAGCCAAAATAAAATGAATAAGACTTTCTCAAGAAGAAAAAATATTATCAAACATACTGTGAAAATGCCCTTGCTCTGTTAAACGTCATTTGGAAAATATCTAAAAAAGAAAATAGAAATAATTCAAAGGGGGCTAATAATTCTGACTTCAACCGTATAGTGCTTTTCTGAAAACTTAAAATGCTTTACACATTAGAGGGAATCTATATATAATGAGAGTTTGTTGCCATGTTATTGTAAAGTTACTTACAACTAAAACATGTTTAATAAGGGTCATCAAAATAAAGAGTAACCAATATATTTTTAAAAACTTAATCATTAATTAAATTATTTTTAGATCACTAAAAAGGTGTAACTGAGATGAACCAAATACTAAAGAATTAAACATGAATGTACCAATATATTTTCTTAAATGATGATGATAATAATAATAAACAAACAGAACGTGACCTATTCATACTTTAAAGCCTCACTGTTATTGAATTTACCTGAAGTTCCTCAGAGCTCAGTCCACCATATGACCCAGCCTTTAAAACACATTCAAACCAAAAATTATCACATACTGAACATAGTTGATGGAAAATATAATTTTCATAGAAAGAAAACGTAATTATTTAACTCACCATTCGCTGTGGCATTTGAGGAACCATATAAAAAATTGGTTGAACCTGTAAAACAGCATGTGTCATATTAGAATATGCACACTTGAGTTGCTTGAATCCATAATTTTTGCATTGATAGAGACCTGTTGTTGCTGCTGAGGCTGATTTGGATGCATTTGGTGAGCATTTTGCCCCTGTTGGGGCCTAACTGGCCGTGGAGCTGCATTAGCGGGATATTGCTGGAAAGCAGGCACTCCATAGGAAACTAATCAGAAACAATATACAGTATATTATTAGCCCTCCTTAATTTAAGCATACCCCCCCCCCCCCCCCCACCACCACCACCACCACCATGTTTATTTCTCTTTAATGGAAAGAATCTTTTTTTCAACACATTTTTAAACAGATTAGTTTTAATAACTCATTTCTAATAACAAATTTATTTTATCTTTGCCATGATGACAGTAAATAATATTTTACTAGATGTTTTTTAGGCTATGTTCAGCTTAAATTGACATTTAAAGGCTTAACTAGGTTAGGCTAAGGTAATTAGGCAAGTTTTTGTATAACAGTGGTTTATTATGTAGACAATTGTAAAAAGTATTGCTTGTAGTAGGGCTAATAATATTGATCTTAAAATGGCATTTAAAAATTAAAAACTGCTTTTATTCTAGCCGAAATAAAACAAATAAGACTTTCTCCAGAAAAAAAAAAATATGATAGGAAATACTGTGAAAAAATTGTTGCTCTGTTAAACATAATTTGGAAAATATAAAAATATAAATATAAAAAAGAAAATCATAGGACGACTAATAATTTTGACTAGATAAGATATTTTAAAGAGGATTCTGAGGCACATAAAGTATTAGTAAAGCATGAATGAACCGATTGACTTCTCTCTCAGTAGTTGGATGCTGATCTGACAAACTGCTGACAATAGATTTTATTTATGTGCACATGTTACTGATACTGGGGCGATATATTACTGTACATCAACCCTCTTTGTTCAGACACATCGAGTGCAGCAGGTTTTCTCAATCAATCAACGCACCTGAGACATGACACGTACAGAAGACAGACGGGAAGTTTCCTTCAGCCAAAACATTTGGATCATTTACAAAACAGGCGAAACACAAAGGCTTGCTTGAGGGTTACATTGCTAAATTTAATTAAGTTCAGGTTTGGACCCTGATTGAGAATAAACCTGCTGAACCCAGTCAGTCTGTTAGCTCTTCCTGTGGTGTATTTTTGCTGACTACAAACAAAAACCACACATATTTCTTTTATTGCAGAATAAATTATGGAAACACTCTTACTGTCGGGTTCCTTGATTGCTGTCCAAGAATGGGATAGTAGAAAAACTGAAAAATAAAGAAGCAGAAATGTATTTTAATAAATGTACTGACATGTTATTTAAAATAGTCAAATGTTTACATTATACTCTTAAAATAAAGATTGTTTTTAAATTCATGACGAACGTTTAGCATCAATAGAAACTTTCCTATGTTAAAAAGGCTCTTAAAGTGGAAAATGGTTTATTAAATATGAGGTTTTTAAAGGTTTTGATGTCACAGATCCCAAAATGTGTCGATGAATTTCACAGTTCAGTTGAGTGAAAGATGCTTATTATAAAATTTAACAGGCATGTATATACTGTAGTGCTTTGTTTAAAGACCCTATTTGTACTTATATAAAATGGGTCTAGTGTTTTTTGTATGTGTAAAAATATTTGGTATCACTTTATTTTTTTTGGTCCCTTTAATGCAATTTGTTGAATTTACTGTAAGTTACATTACATCTACAATGCAATGTTATTTTCGATTATTATTCAATAGACTATTAGGTTGGGGTTAGGGTTAGTGTATATAGACATGAACCTGCAAAGTTACTTATAGTCAGTTAAATGCCTGTTGAAGGAGGAGTATCAGCAGATATTAAGGAGACAGTCTACTAATACTCAAATGAGAATTAATTGGCATGTACATGTTGTTGTAATGCAACTTTTAGTCAACAAAATGTGCAATAGGGACCATTAAATTAAAATGTTATCAAATATTTATTTTCTATTACAGTAAATGACTGTTTTTGTCATATTACTTCTTTAATAATACTGTATTTATAATCTCTTCAGTAATTTTTCAGTTGTTTAGGATTATTAATTTACCGTATACTTCATTTTATTTAACATTCATTAGTTCATTAAATGATTAGTTACTTAAAGCGAGTAAACCAATTGCCTTAAAAGCAACACATTTACTTTACAAAAATAGTAAACTCATTGTCACTTTAAACTGTTAAGTTGACAGAATTTTTATAATTATGCTAATTGTTCTTACTTTTTAAAAATAAAAAGTAAACTATAATCACTTTTTTCCAATACACCTTTATTATATTTGGGTGTTTTTTTTTTCAGCTTTTCTGTATATAGCAAAATGACAGTAACGAAAATAAATCTGCTCTTCCACACTCCAGTGTGTCTTCTAAATTCAATACAGGCTATAATTGTAGCTTTTATAGACTTAATAACGCAAATATGTAATATTGTGATAATTACAGTAATTATTTGAAAACAGATGTGCTAAAATAGTCTGACACTGTAAAATGGAATTAGTTGACTTAAAAAGTGAGTACAATAAGCATAATTATAAAATTAAGTCAACTTAACAGTTTCAAATTACAATGCGTTTACTAACATTATTTTTGTAAGTCAACTTGTTGCTTTTAAGGCAATTGGTTTACTCGCTTTAAGTAACTAATCCATTTTTACAGTGTAGCATAGTTATTTATTTATAATTATTATTTAATTATTAGATTATTTGAATATAATTTCTATTATTCTATTTATTGTTTTATTTGTGTTATTCTATTATGTTTGTGGAGAGAGAGAAATTTATTTTCGTTTATTTTCAGTAATTGCATTTCTGTTTGCATTGTATTTTAATCGCGATTATTTAATCATATTTTGTATTTTTTTAAATATGTTGCTTACATTTTTGTAATTTAGATAATGTCTTTTTAAATCATTTTTATTTATTTTTACATTCGTCCCACATTTCTCCACACTGTTAACAATTTCTGTAATTGTAAAATTACACAATATTTAACTGTAAAATTAACTGTATTTTACTGTAGAATAGTTATACAGTATAGTACATTATTTTAAAGTTGCATTGTGGGAAATAACCTCTAAACACCATTAAAATACAGTGTTTTTTAATTTGCTGTAAATGGAAATACAGTATTTATACTGTAATTAGATTTACAGTAAGTTTCTGGCGAAATGCTGCCAGTAAGTCACTGTAAATTATACACGCTGTAAAACCCAACAGTCAACTTTATCAGATGAAATCAGTGTAGTTAACTCAAAATTTACTGAAAGTTAATTCTACTCATTTGAAAAGAGTTTTGAACTCAGTGTTGAAGGTAATGAGTTAATTAAATACATCATTACTTCAACTTAAATGGAGTTAGTTCACAGTACTCATATAGATTAATTTTTTAACTCAAATGGTTTGTTGCAATCGATTTCCTCAAATGGTTTGAGCTTAACTTTTTGGTTTTTACAGTGCAGGAAATTTTTTACAGTGCATTTGTAAACTCCTGCATTTAATCATTAACTGTTCTTAATGCAAATAAACAAATCTCTTAGCATGCGTTAGGTCAAAGCTTCTTTAGGCAACCAAAAAAAAGGTAAAGAAATGTGACGTTTCTAACCTGTGGTTGCTGAGAATAAGGAAGGTACTGAAACTGTGCTGGATGCTGTCTGACAGCAGTACTGGGGTTGGGTTGAGAGCCCCATGGATTGGACGCCTGTGGCTGAAGACCAGAGAGCATTATGGGAGATCCAGGCTGAAACTGCTGCATACCTCCCACTGGCAGCGATTCCTTCAAATCAGCATTAGGGGAGAGCTACAAAAAGGTTCAGGTATTAGTATACCGAAAAAAGAAAATGATGTTATTAATTACTCACCCTCGTGTCATTCCAAACCCCTGAGATCTTTGTTCATCTTCAAAATACAAATTCAAATATTTTTAGGTGAAATCCTCCAAAGTCAACAACAATCCGGACTCATTCAAAGTCCAAAAGATACCGAAAACACCTTCAGTGGTTCATTCGGAATATTATCAAGCTACGAGAATACTTTTGTGCACACATAAAACAAAAACAATTATTTTATTCAACAGTTTTATGTCCTCATTGTCAGTATATTGCATGTGCATATATTGAGGTTTCATCAGTGAATAGTAAACACGCACAATATACTGACACTGAGGACAATAAACTGTTAATTAAAGTCGTTATTTTTTGTTTTATGTGAGAACAAAAGTATTTTCGTTGCTTGATAATATTTTAATTGAATCATTGAAGGCATGTGCTCAGTTTTGAGATTGTTTTTTTAGATATCTTTCCAGATTTTGAACGAGAATGATAAATTGCTGTGAATATGACAGTTGGGTTGACTTGAGTGAGAGATCCTTATTATAAAATTTAACAGACATGTATATACTGTAGTTTTTGTTTAAAGGCCCTATTTATAGACTAAAATACTTACATTATGAATTGGTACTTGTGGGATTTTGTGTGTGTGTGTGAAAATTTCCCATTACATTAAATTGCTATATGTCACAAAAGTATTCTCATTGATTGCTAAAATTATAATTGAATCATTGAAGGGATGGTCCATTTTGAGGTTGTTTGAACAAAAATGATAACTTGCTCTTATGGAGAATGAAGGAACTCTCAGACTTAAAATAAATGGAAATATAAAACATAATTCTGAAGGTTGGAGGTTGGAGTATTTTAATTTTTAAAATAGAAGAAATGCTGATGTCACTTCCGGGAAGGAAGAAGTTGTGTCATAAAGATTTTATCACCGTCTAATATAGTTCAGTTAAGTTGTTATTAAACCTTTGTTCGAAACAACATCACTGGGCTGTCTAATGTTACTCATGTTTAAATCCAGCTTATTCAAAGAAAGAAAGAAGACAAGAAGTGACAGATTTATGACACAAACACAAGGTCTTCACTATAAAGTATGCTGGAGCTGGTTGGAGCTAATCTGCATGATGTTGGCCCTCCTTTACCAGTTTTAGTTCTTTATTGGCATTAGATTTCATGAAGAATCTTTAACTTCTATGTTATCTTTCCATTCTGCACAAGCAGGGGTGGATTTAACCAATAAGCAAGGTAAGCAGCCTCTTAGGGCAAGAATCTAGTTGTTTAGATTTCTAAGAGAGAGCGAGTTGGCAGCCATTAGCCTATTTGAGCAAAGACGGTTGACGATGTGCATCCACAAGATGGCGACAGAGACCGCATAATAAGCCCTCAGAGAAAAACAGCGTGATTTCAAACTACAGCTGATCAAATCATTATTAAACAGGTAAATGACTTTCTAAGTCAATCTTTCTCTTTTGTATGTTGTAGTGCTGTATACCATAGTAATATTGTGATCTCCTGATTGCAACAGAGAAATACTGTGAAATCTCTGTAGACTGATGGCATTTCATGCCGTTCAGCCTTATGATCTTAAAATGTGAGCAAAAATCTGCTGTTTTGTCATCACTTTAGACATTACGTTAGAGAATCATTTAAATACTAGATCTAAAGGGACGTTGGTGAATGAGCAACGGTTCCTGCTGTTCTGACATCAGCTGCAGATGTGAAGGAATGGTAAAAAAAAGTAGTTCCCCTTACAAAAGAGTTTTTGAGACTCTCCGTGTTTTATTTCTTTTTTATACACATGATTAGGCCATCAAACAGTTGTTCTGTCGAAACGCAATATCACCCTCGTAGCAGAGCGACGTGGCTATATATTGTCACTGGTGGGACACTAAGGCACCTGGTGCCGATATACAGCCACATTGCACTGCTACTCGTGTGATATTGCTCATATATAAAAAACATCATTCTCTATCATATTTTGTAAGGTTGAGGGTCTTATAAATAAAATTGTAGTGTAATCATTACGTCTGCACAAATTTGTCCCCCGTCCCCTAATAATAAAGCAGTCAAGCAGTCAAATCAGATGAAGATTTAGTTTTAAAATGAAACAATTTTTTATTTGTAGTTGTTTTCGGGGGGGGAGTTTAAAGAAAAAATATTGAAAAGAAGATTGAGTAATATAAGAAAAAGCCAGCAAGACAAACAAACAAATAAATAACTAATTAAATACAAAGGCTCCAAATCACTAAATCCAGCCCTGTGCACAAGGTTAATTACCGTGAAAATGGATGCTTTAGATTTCTAAACTAATGTACATTAAGAACAAAGTTCCTTTGTAGCATCACTCACTTTTATTTTTAAGAACTTTCATATTTACGAGTTAATATTCTCATTAACTGAACCCTTGTGATGTAGTTTACTCAAGTAAATTGAACATTGATGTATTAGCGTTCTTATGAAGTAAGATTTTTATAATGTAGCTGTGAACATCTCTCTAAAACTCTCATCTTTCAGCTGGATGAATAAAGACGATTAATGACTCACCGGAACGGCGGATGTTCCAGCAAGAAAGCACACGATCACCGCTATAAGCCTCATTTGTGTCATACCTAAAGAGACACACAAAGTAAATATCAAACTGACAAATCGCACCACACAAATTGATTACGAGATTGATAGCTAACACTGCATGATGTTAAAAAAAGACAAATACTCACTTTAAAATCCTTTGATCAAAACAGAAAACCGTAAGTGGAAAAGGCTGTACTTAAACACTGTCCATTTCTCAAGCAACCAATCAGCTGTGGGGAAAATATGAGAAATGGGCTCTGACTAAATAAAACCTCAGACCATAATTTAATCGTACAATCCAGAAAATGTCTAGTGTTTAAATGAATCATCAAATTAAGCCATTTTGAAATGTTTGACATATCCAGACGAGTTTAATTTGATATATTGGTTCAGTTTCACAGCATGAAAAGACAAATCAAAAACGGATAAATACGATCATAAAAATGAGGTTTGTTTGCGGTAGTCTGGAAGTCAACTCCAAACATTGATTTTCACTGCTTGAACAGATCCAAACAATGAAGAAATCTGGTTTATTTTCGATAAATCACGACGTTACGTTCACCCACAGCAGAAACGTGTCTAATCTGAGGTTGCTCCTCGCCGATTTTGTCTTTCCAATGTTGATTAAAGTGAAACCACAGTTACCCTTTGAAAAAGCACTTTGGTTCAGTTAATGATAGTATAATTTTGTCATTCCCACAGTAAGAACTATCCTAATTTCACACTGCGGTGAGATGACTGTTATTATTAAGTTGGGTTGAAACCGAATAGGAATGCAGACACAGACGGCAGATTTTATGAAACAAGCAGGAATTTCCCAAACATGACAGGATATGCAAACACAAACTAGACTAGATCATTTTAAAAACAAACTTTGCTAATTTTTGGGGACTGTTGAAATGCACAGACTGATTTTCTACATGATGCATTAGAAAATGCTTCCTCTTAAGAGATAGACTGTGTTTAATAAGCATGTAGTGACTCAAGAGTCATACTGTCCCACCCAAGACAATCTCAAAATCTCAAAATTACATACCCACATCTAGCTCTGTTGACACTCGCACCACACCTACTGCGTAGAGCCTCAGGGTTGTACACATTGACCATTACATTAAACATCACTGCCAAGAAATCATCTGAAATAACTAAATGCTACATATTTGACTTCATAATTTAGGATATTATAATTCTGGTTAACAATGACTGTGATTATACAGGCCATAAGTGCCACATAGCTGAATGAACCACCAACTCATCCAGCATTTGTTTTACACAGCGGATGCCCTTTCAGCCGCAACCAGTACTGGGAAACACCCATACACACTCACACACGTACATATGGCCAATTTTGTTTACCCAATTCACTTATACAAGTCTTTGGACTGTGGGGTAAACCGGAGCACCCCGAGGAAACCCACGCAAACATGGGAGGAACAAGAAAACTCCATACACAACTGCTAACTGAATCAGCCAGAACTACAACCAGTGACCTTCTTGCAGATGGGCTACAGCAGCAGAAGAACACACCTGATGCCACTCCTGTCAGCAAAGAACAGAAAACTGAGGCAACAGTTCACACAGGCTCACCAAATTTTACAATAGAAGATTGGAAAAACGTTACCTGGTCTGATGAGTCTTGATTTCTGCTGCAAGATTTGCATGGTAGGGTCAGAATTTGGCATCAACAACATGAAACATGGATCCATCCTGCCTTGTTTCAACAGTTCAGGCTGGTGGTGGTGGTGGTGAAATGGTGTGGGGGATATTTTCTAGGCACATTTTGGGCCCGTTAGTATCAATTGAGCATTGTGTCAACGCCACAGCCTACCTGAGTATTGTTGCTGACCATGTCCATCCCCTTATGACCACAGTGTACCCATCTTCTGATGGCTACTTTCAGCAGGATAACGCACCATGTCATAAAGTGGGAATCATCTCAGACTGGTTTCTTGAACATGACAATGAGTTCGCTGTACTCAAATGGCCTCCACAGTCACTAGATCTCAATCCAATAGAGAACTTTTGGGATGTGGTGGAATGGGAGATTCGCATCATGGATGTGCAGCTGACAAATCTGCAGCAACTGCGTGACGCCATCATGTCAATATGGACCAAAATCTCTGAGGAATATTTCTGGAACCTTGTTGAATCTATGCCATAAAAGATTATGGCAATTCTGAAGGTAAAAGGGGGTCCAACCTGGTACTAGTAAGGTGTAATTTATAAAGTGACCAGTGAGTGTACTTTACCAGTATATACTGTATACTTTATATAAATACTTTTCATAGTATTAAGTGGCTACCGGTTACCAACATTCTTCAGAATATTTTCTCTTTACTTGAACAGAAGAAGGAAAATTAAGAAAATTACTGCGAGTGAGTAAATGATGACAGAACTTTTTTGGGGGATGAACTTTCCCTTTAAAAATGTGATTCTCTAATATTGAGTTCTGATAAATGAATGAATGAATGAATGAATGAATGAATGAATGAATGAATGAATGAATGAATGAATGAATGAATGAATGAATGAATGAATGAATGAATGAATGAATGAATGAACGAACGAACGAACGAATGAATGAATGAAATACAGTTTGTTCAAGGCATGTCAAAAAGTTCACATTTATTTACTTGATCGAACAAGAACACCATCACAAATCTTAATTATGACTTGGATTTACTGTTTGGGGAAAATATCATGGAAGTTAGGGGTTTTCAGCTATTTAGTTTCCAGAATTTTGTCTGCTGTAATCAGCAGAAAGAAACACATATACAGATTAGGAACAAGCAACATAGAATCAATTGTGCAACATAGCAACAAGTTTTGTAATGTTTTTAAGATATTTAAATAAGAACCAAATAACATGGTAAATATTTGAGATTCACTGCATTTATTGAAAGCATTATTTAAAAAGTGACCTTGAGTAAATCATTTAGGCTATTAGGATTCATCTCCACTATCTGCCATCTAAGCGGCCGGTGGTGGTGACGGCTGGGGGTCTGGGTGTGGGTCCTGGGGATGGAGCAGGAGTAGGGCTCGGAGTAGGGGTTGGACGAGGCAGAAATAAGGGCCAGTAAATTGGCCATAGTGGGTATACAGATCCAGCAGAACCAGGCCTTACAGGATAATACAGCCAAAAGATCCTCTAAAGAAAAAAAAATAAACAATCACACATATACAGTAGAAGTCAAATTATTAGAATTTTTTTCTCTCTTTCAAATATTAACAGAGCAAGGAGGTTTACACAGTATTTCCTGAAATATTTTTTTTCTTCTGGAGAAAGTCTTATTGTTTTATTTCGGCTAGAATAAAAGCAGTTTTTTTATTTTTTAAAACCATTATATGGTCAATATTATTAGCCCCCTTAAACAATTTTTCGATTGTCTACAGAACAAACCATCATTATGTAATGATTTGCCTATAATTACACTAACTTGCCTAATTAACCTTGTAAAACCTTTAAATCGCACTTTAAGCTGAATACTAATGTCTTGTATAATATATAAAATATCTAGTCAAATATTATGTACTGTCATCATGGCAAAGATAAAAGAAATCAGTAATTAGAAATGAGTTATTAAAACTATTATGTTTAGAAATGTGTGGAAAAAAATCTCTCTGTTAAACAGAAATTGGGGAGGCGGGATATACAGGGGGGCGAATAATTCAGGAGGGTCTAATAATTCTGACTTCAGCTGTATATGAAGCAGTGGATTATGCACTTTGCTCAGCTTCCGGGGAAACTACAGTACATAAAACATTAGCTTTAGTTGGGAGCACTGGGAGTTTACCTCATCACTGCCAGAGTAGCTCCCGGGCTTATAACGGTGGCAGAGCTGTGAGGAATTTGAAAATGTGACACAAGTACATAAGATTGTAACGAAGTGTTTAATAAAGCATCATACAGTGTTGCTTTTATACAGTTTTTAAAGAAGTGGTTCACCCAAAAATTACTTACTACTCACTCTCAAGTGGTTCTAAAAGTGTTTCTTTATTCTGCTGAGCACAAAAGAAAACATTTTGAAGAATGTTGAAAACCACCATTGACATCCATAGGAAAAAACAAATGCTATGGAAGTAAATGGTTCCCAGTTTCCAGCTTTCTTCAAAAAATCTTCTGTTGTATTCAACAGAATAAAGAAAGTCAAATCAGTTTAGTAGTGAAAAAGAAGTGAAAAGTGAGTGATTTATGAAACAATTTACTTACAGCTGCAGAGGGAATGAGCCACAGCATGGTCAACATTATGAGATTGTTCATTTTCAGACTTTTTTAACCTAATTTTGGAAGAAAACGGGTGTATTCTATTACATGAAATTACAGAGATCTCATTGATAATAGCAATTCAGTACAATTTCAATGACACAAAGCACGCTAAGATGCAGGGCAGAGAAACACTGGATTTTAAGAGCTGCTGAACATGCAAGTACCACAGTTAACCACACAGAGTCACTCATGAGCACGAGAGCAGGCTTGAAGACGACGTTTAAAAGTGCATAAAAGTATTATGTCATTGAAATCTATGATAAAAACGCCATTTACATCAAATCATTTCTAAACTAAAGCATAAACAGCAGAATTTCAGTTAAATCACAATCTGACCAGAGTCAACGACATAAGAAAACATGAGGATTTTTTTTATTTCATATTAAGTTTGGCCAAGTTAAATATCGTAGTTTTATTATGTTATGAATGTTTTATTGTATTATAAATGCTTGTTAACAGTTAAAAACTGTTTATATTGTAAGTGCAATATTTGATATATTAGAAAAACAATGACTGCATTGCAATTTTGTTAAGTTTTGCTAAATAAAATAAATGAATTCTGTTTAATGTTTAATAAATCCACCATAACAAGACAAATTAAAGTATACAAATTAAACAAATGTAAATATTTATTTCATGTACCCATTTTTGATATTTTTGCCATTTTTCTGATTTTTTTTTAAATAATCCCACTCTAAGAAATGTTTATGTTCCTATAAAGTTATAATTATTAATAAAAATAGTAATTAGTTTAAAAAAACAAGTTACATAAATAAATCAATTGTACTTACTGTTCTGCTTCTTAATGTCCTGAAAGGATTGTGAATTGTGAGCTTTATCCCAGTCTAACTAACACACTCATGCACTCATCAAAGAGTTTTAGCATGTATTTACTGGACTTTTTTTACTCATCATGCTGAAACCTTAGACTATCAGGCCATTACAATATTTAGTCATGCCTAAAATCCCACAAATCCCCACAAAGCTCACTGTCAGTTTATGCAGTTGTGACATATTAGGAACATCGTAAAACTTCCTAATTACCTTGCTACAGAGGATTTGCTAATCTCATATCTTATAATCGTGGTCTTAGTAGTGATGTCTAAATCTGTACCTAAAGAGGTTTTTCTTTAGCATGAAGAAAACAATCAAAGAAATGGTTGTGAACATCACTGCCAATGAAAGAAAAGAAGACAAGAGTGGAAGGTGACTTTTAGTCAATAAGTATTTAGTCAATAGTTTTTTTTAGTCACTAGTTAATTTAATGATGATGAAATAAGCTTTGTAAATGATTAAAATAAAATGTAAAGTAAAATTAAACTATACTTGAAGTTGAATGCGCAGTAAGGTTTATTCTTTTTAATGTTTTTTAGTCCTAAAAATGATTCATTAGAGCTGAAATTATTGCTTTTGTTTTTCATCAAACAATCCTACAATAAACCATATAATGCTATAAACAATAAAATTAATCAAATAAGCATAAAATGTAACATAATTAATATTAGTTTGTCATTTAAATTTATTTTATTATAGTAATGATTAGATTGAACCCTGTTTTTTTATTTTCATTCTAACTTTAACCAGCTTTTTTTCTGCATGTCCCCATGAAGGTGTTAAAACCTGCTCACTTGGAAATGCTCCTAATTCCATACACCATTATGACCTTGACAGATAATTAATACATTAATAATCATTAAAACAATCCCTCTCTTAGGTGTGACTTAATCTCTTGTTTTGTTTATGTGTTGCATGAACACACTTTAAATACGTTTATGATTAAAATTCCATAACCATGCAGACAATCAAGTGAATCATTTTCCTATTTCCTAATTGGACATCACTTGCTAAATACTGAAGTGTTATATTTTTCAAACACGCCACTGTGTTTCGTCTGCTGATTGGCCAGCTGCATGTCAAAAACGTATATATAAAGCATTATTACTGTCGTTTGAATATCACATCTGAAAACTGAGAAGTCTTTTATACATCTGACATAAAGGTAAGAAGAAAACGTCTACATTCAAAGGGTTTACATTCATGTTTGGAGGTTTTAAAGCAATTTGATTTACACAAGGAATATTTCTCTTCAGAACAGATCAGCTTGAGAACCATGAAGTCTTTTCTCATTGTTGCCTGTGTGTTTGGGCTCTGCTGTGCCGTGCTAGTGAGTTTCAGTCTCCTGCTTTCATTTATTCGTTGAAATGAATGTGATACTTTGTTAAAATGTAACCATATTCGGTGCACATTCCTTATTCCACATGAATTAAAATGACAAATTCATTTCTTTTCAGGCAATGGATGAAGAACATAGAGAGAAGCGCTCATCAAGCCGTTCCTCAGAGGTCAGTTTGGAAATTCTCTTTGGTTTTTTCCATTGAATTATATAATTTTTTATGAATATTCATATCAATCTAGAGTTTATCCTACTTATTTAAACTGAGCTTCACATGTGCAATCATATGTTTCCATAACATGTGAAATATGTATAAAATACAAGCCCGTAGCCAGCCTGGTGGTTCTTTTATCTCAAAAAGTGTACTTTTTTGCACTTACTTACCTCATTTTCTATTTAATTATGAGGTTAAATTTCTTGACCTTTTAGTGCCATTTTAAGAACTACTTTCAGCTGGATTAGCTTGTTGGATGGTCATCAAAACCACAATTAAAAACCAAAAATATTTCCGGAAGATTTATATTAAAAAAATATGGAACAAAAACTTATTTTTAAAATACAAATCTTCACCTTGTTATTATAAGGTTCTATCTGCATTCTGAATGATTTTGAGCTATTGAGCTTCAAAGTTCCATTCCATAGCAAACAGTACAGTTTTTTAAATAGAAAAGTCTTAAAATGTAAACAACTTATAAAAAACATCCCATGATGTAAAAAAGTTGCTATTTAATAAGAATATGTCAATAACTCAATTTTGACAAAAATGTCAGATAGAACCTTATAATTCTAAGGTGACGAAACGTATTCCTTGATGTTGTCATTTATTAGACAAATAACAAACTTAGCAGCACATTCAACTTTCCTCTAATTTGACCATTTGTATAAAGCACAATTAAAACATAATAACAGTGATGTAGAGCTTCAGGATTTTTCCTAGCTTCTCTTGAAAATTTTGAAAATTCATGGATAACAACAACAGCCTAACTAGTATTAAAATTCATTTTAATATGGGCTGCTTTTGGTGCTTTAGACCATTGCATTGATCAATTTTTCTTTCAAGAATAAGGTCTAAGATTTTGAATAAAAGTTACTTGTAAAAGGTTTTTTCGATTTCACAACAATATGTCAATAGCAAAAGCTGACATAACTTACGTCATATTCTGCGTGGTCTTAAAACCTTCAATAGGTTATTTCCACAATTTATGATGACATAGCAGTCAAAACTGGACAAATAAGAAAATAGTGGCAAAAATTCTGCACCAATGGCAAATTCTGGACTTTTGTCAGTGGGGGGTATGTCTATCAAACCACCTGAACCCCCACCCCCTGCCTACGGGCCAGAGATATCTAAAACGTGGTTTTGGAATATTTTTTCTAAACGTGTCCCACATATGATTCAACCTGATGTTTTTGGTCACATTATTGTTTTAAGGTACAATTCTCACTATTAGTATAGGCTTTTACTTCAACATACTCTTTATTTGCTGCTTATCAATAGTACTTAATGTAGAAGTAAGGTTTAAGTATTGGGTATGGGGCTGTAGAATAATATCACGGAGAATATGTTTTTTATAAGTACTAATAAACAGCCAATATCCGGTTAATAAACAAGTAATAAACCTAGTTAATCGGGTTTGCTGTTTGTTTGAACAAATTATTTAAAATTAGCTGAAACAACACAATTCTTGAGCTTTTTTAGCACAACTACATTGTTTTATGCTCAATTAACTTAAATTTGTAAAAATGAATAACCTTAAATCCTTCATGTTGTCCCAACACAATTCAAGGAACGTAGCATGTGTGACATAGGATTTTTTACAGTGTAAGCAGGTGATTAGTTAAAAGTGAGAACTGTTACTTATACCGAAGTTCAGTAAAGGCTATGTAAAAACATTTAATATGGAAAGTACAGAAATACCTGTAGAAAGTGTTGCATGCAAAACTGTTGCAAACAATGTATTTGTGTTGAATTTAAACAAACAAATTAAATTTAATAAAGTTCATCTTAATTTGTTTGTTTAAAATCAGCCCAAATAAATTGTTTACAACCACTTAACGTAAAAAAATTGAGTAAATCCAAGGAATCATCTTTGAATAATTTTTTTCAGTGTGTCTTAATTTTTAAAAGTAATTATACTGTATGTGGACTACTTTTTAAACAGAAACTACTTTGTTTTTTCTATTGATATTCCTACAGAGATGGCATGGAGGATTTCCTCGTCCCTTTCCCAACCCATACTTTCCCCCTTCCCGACCTCAGCCTCCGAACATCACTGCCCTGCTCAATCTTTTGGCATCCCTCTTGGCATCTTCGACCCCAGCACCCACTAGGGCTCCTGCCCCAGCTCCTGCTCTATAAGGCAATATTACTATTTAAAACCAAGCATGTGTCCCATTGACAAGACACTCTTGTTCTTGGTATATTCAAAATAATAAATAAATAAATGTTGCATCATAAATTGCATATTTCTGTTTGTGTTATTTATCTTCTCTTTTTTCAAAAATGTGAAAGTGAACAAAGGGTATAAAAGTGCTTATGATTTAGCGTATAACGAAACCTTGGGATGAATACAAGTCTCTGAATAATTATATCAACCGCTTATAAAAGGTGTAATTAAAATGTGAGTTGACATGTTGACATTTTCACATTGTTGAGTTCAGAAATTTACACTACCACACAATAACTATTTTTGCCATTTCTTTCTATGGCACAAATGTAGTTTGGTGTTCATAAAATCTAACCTATTTTACTGTTTTATAAAATCAATTTTACTGTAAACAGGATTTTTATTATTATTATTTCAGTTTATTCTTTTTTTAACTATTTAACTTTAACATCAAGTAGGTTTAATGCTCAAATGCTTAAAAAATACTGTGAACATTTTAGTGAACACTAAAACTCTGATCATAAAGAATTTACGCTATCTGTTAACCTGCAACAACTTTACAAAGAATTGAACAGCACAACAGATATGCTGAAAAAGCTGTCTGTAGTATTCAAGAAGCAATTTAGTAACACTAAAGGAGTCCTTGAACCAAATTTTGTCTCAGAACTTGCTCAATGCATAACATAGGGTAAAACTACAAAGGCCTATAAGAATATAAAACCGTAGTGGCTTAGAACATATCAAAATGTAGGCTTAAATCTTTGCCTTTTTACAATCGTTTCAAGCATGCATGTGTAAGTTAAAAGTGTAGGGACCAAATCATATCATCTGCATATACATGGGCTTATTACAGGTTACATTTACATTTAGTCATTTAGCAGATGCTTTTATCCAAAGCGACTTACAAATGAGGACAAGGAAGCAATTTACACAACTATAAGAGCAACAGTGAATAAGTGCTATAGACAAGTTTCAGGCATGTAAAGTCTAAGAAGCAGAGCATTAGTAATGTAAGTTTTTTTTTGAGAGAGAGAGAGAGTACAGTTAGTGGTACAGCCAGAGACGCAGTTAAGATTAGGAAGGAAAGTGGAGACTAAATAGTTGAGTATTTTGTCGTTTCTTGAAGACAGCAAGTGACTCTGCTGTTCTGATGTAGTTAGGGAGTTCATTCCACCAACTGGGCAGATTGAATGCGAGAGTTCGGGAAAGTGATTTCTTCCCTCTTAGGGATGGAACCACGAGGCGACGTTCATTCACAGAACGCAAGTTTCTGGAGGGCACATAAATCTGCAGAAGTGAGAGCAGATAAGAAGGAGCAAAGCCAGAGGTCGCTTTGTAAGCAAACATCAGAGCTTTAAATTTGATGCGAGCAGCAACTGGCAGCCAGTGCAAACGGGTGAGTAGCGAATTGACATGTGCTCTTTTGGGTTCATCAAAGACCACTCGTGCTGCTGCATTCTGAAGTAGCTGAAGAGGTTTGATAGAATTAGCTGGAAGCCCGGCTAGTAGAGAGTTGCAATAATCCAGTTTGGAGAGAACAAGAGCTTGAACAATGAGTTGAGCTGCATGTTCAGATAGGAAGGGTCGGACCTTTCTGATGTTATAGAGTGCGAATCTGCAAGATCGAGCAGTTCTAGAAATGTGGTCAGAGAAGTTCAGTTGGTCATCAATCGTTACTCCAAGGCTTTTTACCATTTTGGATGCAGTGATGGTTGCCCCATCCATCTGGATTGAAAATTTATGGTGTAGAGTCGGGTTGGCAGAAACTTCAAGCATTTCCGTTTTCGCGAGGTTAAGCTGAAAATGATGATCTTTCATCCAGTGTGAAATGTCTGACAGGCAGGCTGAGATGCGTGCTGGAACCGAGGGATCATCAGGGTGAAAAGAGAGGTACAGCTGGGTATCATCAGCATAGCAGTGGTAGGAAAATCCATGTTTCTGGATGACTAATCCTAAAGATGTCATGTAGATGGAGAAGAGAAGTGGCCCAAGAACAGAGCCCTGAGGTACCCTAGTGTTTAGATGCTGTAGGTTGGACACCTCTCCCCTCCAAGACACCCTGAATGACCTGTCAGAGAGGTAAGATCTGAACCATTGAATAACAGTGCCTGCAACGCCCAGTGACTCAAGCGTAGATAGCAGGATCTGGTGGTTTACAGTGTCAAAAGCAGCTGATAAATCCAGCAAGATGAGGACAGATGATTTAGAGTCTGCTTTAGCCAGTCTGAGGTCCTCCACGACCGAGAGCAGGGCAGTCTCAGTTGAGTGGCCTTTCTTAAAGCCAGATTGCTTGTTGTCCATGAGGTTGTTTTGAGTAAGAAAGTCCAGGACTTGATTGAACACTACTTTCTCCAGAATCTTGGCCATGAATGGAATCAGGGATACCGGTCGGTAGTTTTCATGTAGCGTTTGATCCAGGTTGGGTTTCTTTAGCAGTGAGGTTACCCTAGCCTGCTTAAATGAAGTAGGGAATAAACCAGAGTCAAGAGATGTGTTAATTAAGTGAGTCAGTGTTGTTATGACTGCAGGAGAAAAATAAACAACAAAAATAACAAAAACAGTTAAAAATAACAATTTCATGCATGTAGTGCCATTCCTACCTAAAGCTATGTTGCATGCAGATCCTAGCAGTGCAGTTCAGCTTTGTAATGTCATGCACTGGACCAAATTATTTGATCTGCATATGGGCTTATTCAGAGTTAAAGGTGCTGTACATACGTTTTTGCCATAATATGTTTGCAGATATTTAAGAAACATGCTAAGTGAATGTCTTGTTTATGTTTGTTTGTTTTTTTAACCAGCCCATTGCCAGTTTACCCAATTATAATTCAGCACCTCGGGTTGCCTTATTGGAAAACAGCATATTTCATTGGTTCAGTCATGAAGACTCTCACTGAAATGCGACCTCTGGTGGACAGTAACGCTAGCAGACTACGAAATGATACGCAGATAAGAGTTCCACATGAGGTTATTAATTAGCAAATAAATATTACGAACATAAACATTCGGTGAGCAGGTTACATGGTAACCCCATGTCCTAAGAACACGCTACGTGACGGGATATGCAGTGATGAACTATTTGGCTGTTTGCACCAAACGAAACACGACAGAAATGTAAATACAGTTATTCAGAAGCACAGAACATGCACTCACAAAATGGTAAGGTTTATAATCTAATTAATACATATTAAACCTCTTTAACATTATTAACTGTACATGCTGAATCACTAATACTGAGTCACAGTTATGAAGTTCAATTTCAAACGGTTTATTTTATTTTTAAGATCTAAGGGGAACTATCTGCTGCTGCTTTCAGTTGTATGGCAATAAATGTGATGTAAAATGGCATTCAAACTCGCATTATTAGCATTTAACACTGAATAAAGCACATGAAGTGTACCTGAGGTGATCAGTTTATCCTGTGAGAATTAGAAGCCATTTCTGATATGTCAATTCGAGGTGTTGGTTAGGACAAAACTCATTTTAATAAGGAAAAAAATCCTTTTTATCGGGTGCCATCATCGGGTTTTCACAAATTAAATTAGCCTCGCTGTTGGTGTCGTCAATCTGGCAACCTGCACTTGCGTTTGTTTTGATTCAGGAATGTAATACCTAGTTCAACCACTGGGTGTCAAACATACTGCACCTTTAAATCTAAAAGTTTCATTTAAGTAGTGCCATTTCTGCCTAAAACAGTGATGCATCCAGATCCTGGCAAAGTAGCTTGTTTCCCAGTACTGGGTTGCAGCTGGAATGGCATCCACTGCGTAAAACATATGCTGGATAAATTGGTGGTTCATTCCACTGTGGCGACCCCTGATGAATAAAGGGACTAAGCCGAAAATAAAATAAAAACAAAATAAATGAATGAATTTTGGGAATAATATATTTTTAAATAATAATAATAACAATAATAATAATAATAATAATAATAATAATAATAATAATAATAATAATAATAATAATAAATAAAATATTTGCTTTTCATTTACAAATAAAATCCATCAACAAACAAGCATCATTCAATCATGAAGACATTGCCTGGTCACTTTGCCATAGCAATAACAAATATGTCACGTTAAAAAAAATCCCTGTGCTAGAAAGTTATGCCATTTTTAAATATTTGCTGATATAATGCATAATAACTATATAAATATATATATACAATTTCCTGTAATTTAACGACAGAAAGAATAACAAACAAAAATGATGATGTGATTCAACACCGATTATTTATTTATTTTCTTTTTTAGAGATCAAGAACAAGACTATCAGGAGCAAGACTATCAGAAGCAAGACTATCAAGTCAGGCATACACTCTATTTAAACCAGAAAAAAATGCCATCCCATATTAGCAAGATTCAATTTTGTCATTGGTTAGAAGGTGCTCTTAATTATTTATTAATACATTTTTAATTAGAAGAACAAGTGCACCTATAATCAAATGTAAGGATAGAGCTGTGATTTTTATCTGCCTCCAGGGGGAGCTGGACCAGGTGCTGGAGCCGGACCTGGAGCCGGAGCAGGGGCCGGGGCAGGAGCAGGAGCAGGAGCAGGAGCAGGAGAAGCTGCCAACTGTGCCAACAAAAATGGCAGGAGGCTGAGGAGGGCATTATTGTTTGGGAACTGAGGCAGAGGCAGAGGCTGAGGCTGAGGCTGGGGGATGTAAGGAGGAAAGTATGGATAAGGATAGGGACGCTGAAATTGGTTGAAGAAGCCTCCAGGCTGTCTCTGTAAAAGACAAACATGTAAAATTATATATATTTTTTATACATTCATTGTAACAAAAAATATCCTTTAATTAACTGGTTTTGAGTTGTTTTTTGTTTATTTACTGTTATTAATTGCATTGTGAGATGTTAATTTCTGTTTTGTCAAGGTTTAATGTATAAAAGTTCACTCTGCAGTTTAACAAAATGACTTTTATTGATATTTTAGTGTTCTGAAACCAAATACTGTATAAGAAATAATAAATAGAGGATTAAGTCTGTAAAATAAGAAAGAAAAAAGTTTATTAGCAGGTTTTTGGACTGTAGTTTACAATACCGACCCACACAGTAAAAGTTATCTGTAAATTAGCAGTTTTCCATATTTTGTGATTAATGTTTTTATTTTCCCCATTTATTTATGCTTTTGAATTGCATTATTGGACTTCAATCCTTCTTCTGACATCTTTTAACCCTGAAAAGTTGGAAAAAATGACTTTCATTAACTTTTTTAATAGTTTAATATGATATGTTGTATTAGTTTGTGTTGTATATTTATATTTATATAGTTATTTTACAAACTTATTTCTCTGTATATTATTTCTGATACATTATATTAATTCAAACTACTAAAATGTCAATAAAAGTCACTTTTTTAAATTGTGGAGTTGAATTTTCTACATCAAAAGTCAGCAGAGCAAAGATCAAGATACCATCGTGCAATTCACAACCGTAAATAAACGGAAAACACTTGTGAATCACAAAATACGGGAACCCTTAATTAACAGATCTTATACAGTGCAGGAAATACTCAACTTCAACTAACCAAACTGATAAAATGTCTATAAATGTCACTTTTTCAAATTTTTTAACATCAAAAGTTGTTTGAGGAAAGATCCCACAATACAATTCAGTGAATCTCAAAACACAGAAAACTGTTGTGTTAAGTAATTTGTTTTATACAGTTGGTCAGAATTATTAGACCCCCTGAATTATTAGCTACCCTGTTTATTTTTTCCAAAATTTCTGTTTAACTGAGAGAATATTTTTTCAACACATTTCTAAACATAATAGTTTTAATAACTCATTTGTAATAACTGATTTATTTTATTATAATAAATAATATATATATATATATATATATATATATATATATATATATATATATATATATATATATATATATATATATATATATATATAATAGTAAATAATATTTTACTAGATATTTTTCAAGACACTTCTATACAGCTTAAAGTGACATTTAAAGGTTTAACTTGGTTAATTAGATTAACTAGGCAGGTTAGGGTAATTAGGCAAGTTATTGTATAATGATGGTTTGTTCTGTAGACTATCAGAAAAAAAAGCTTAACGGGGTAATAATATTGACCTTAAAATGGTGTTTAAAAAATTAAAAACTGCTTTTATTCTAGCCAAAATAAAACAAATAATATGAAAAAATATTATCAGACATACTGTGAAAATTTCCTTGCTCTGTTAAACATCATTTGGAAAATATTTAAAAAAAAGAAATATGAATTCTGACTTATTAATTCTGAAATATGAATTCTGACTTGTATATCATGAGAAGTTTTACAAAATGTTAAAAAAAAATAATAATTCTGAGACTGACCTCTGAGGAACGGCTTGATGAGCGCTTCTCTCTGAGTTCTCCATCCTCTGCCTGAAAACAGATGCATTTATCATTTTGTATCTTTCAGTGTCATAACATACGTTACAAAATTAATAAATATTTTAAAATAAGAAGAGACTGATACTCACTAGCACGGCACAGCAGAGTCCAAACACACAAGCAACAATGATGAAAGACTTCATGGTTCTCAAGAGGGGCTGCTCTGATCTATTATAGAGAAAAACAAGTGTGTAAAATATACATAAATATAAACTCTGTTAAACCATTCAGATGAAACTTTACTTCTCACCTTTCTGCCAGACGGATGAGAGACTTCTTGGTTTTCAGATGTGATATTGAAGCAGCAGCGATGATGCTTTATATATACATTTCTGACAGGCAGCTGGCCAATCAGCAGAAATAACACAATGGCATGTTTGGAAAATGCAACACTTAGAATTTAGCAAGTTGGACTTTACTCAACAATTGGGAAATAGGAAAATGATTCACACGGTTGTCTCCTCTCTTATGGTATACAGTATAATAATTGTAAACACGGTTGTATGCAACACAAAAACAAAACAAAAGATTAAGCCACACCTGAGTAAATGTCAAGATATCTTAAGAAATAATGTAATTTGGAATTGTTTTATTCCTATGAAGATCGAAAGGGAAAGACTTTCAGGTTAATTTGACAAATTATTAATATGATAAAGAGTAGGGATGTGCACAGACATTTTGAGGGGCAGGGGCTGAAGTGTTCAAAAACACTTCTCATATCAATTAATTAATTTATTAATAAATAAATAAATCCCTCAATCTCCCTTTTGGTGTCTATGTGTGCATATTTCTGAGCATGATTACACTTTTTAAAAGGCATCTGCAAACTTTTTCAACTCAACTGTAAACAATTGCTGTAAAATTTACAGTATTACTGGCAATTTTTGTTGCTGGCAACCAGAATTGCCGTTAATACTAAATTTAACAGCATTTATTTACTACAGTGGAGGAGAAAAATGGATAAACTTTTAAAAAATTAAGAATAAAGGATGATTTGAAAAGTTTAGATGCAAAAACCTCTAAGTGCCATCTGAAATTTTCATCTAAAATTAGCATTTTTCTCGGGCTGTTGTGTGTTATTTCAGTAATTTTATTCTTATTGTAAAGAATAGGATATTTTCATTGCTTTTAAAGTGAAATAACAGAACATAAACATAAAAAAATGATAATAATATGAGCTCTTCATTTGTTGTTGCCATAATTAAAACATTGAATTTTTTATCTGAACAACATAGTACATTTCAGCACGTTGCATAATGAGCTTTGCTGTCACAGTCCTTATGCAATTTTAAATTACAGTACATATTGTCATTAGGAAAGCCCTGCCACAGCTTACATTTTTTATGAAACTGCAAAAAATATATATTTCCACACACATTTGACTAGTTTCTGGGGAAAATGAATGCTACGAATGTTAATGATAATGACATGCTAATGACATATACAGGGACGTAATATCAATGAATGGAGAATTATTCATGCAGTTCTTTGCACAACACCAAATAAATACCACTAAACAACTTAGCGGTGTCTATAATTTGTAATTGAATTTATTTGCTTCACCTATATATCTCCAGCCTGATCTTATGAGAAAACGTAAGTATTTTACGTTTTGTCAGTTTGGTGGCTAATTTGTTCCAATTCGTACAAGTTCAGTCGTACGAAATTGTACGATTTTAAAAGGAGGCGTGGCACCTAACCCCACCCCTAAACCCAACCGTCATTGGGGGATGAGCAAATAGTACTAAATTGTACGAATTAGATCGCATGAATTCATATGAATTAGCCACTAAATCAAAAAGTTACGAATTGACGTGAGATTGTGTTGATATCTCCTACTTTCTAGTATGGTCTGTTCGGCTCCACAAAAGAGGTTAAAGCAATGTAAAATCAATGTAAAATCGATGTCATTATATTGCACTTTGCTCATATGTTTCTTTTGAAAACACTATTGGTTGGGTTTAGGTCAGTGGTTTGCTGGGTGATCTGACAAGTCCCACCTTCTTGTGGACATGTACGGGTAAGACTTGTAACTGAAACATACAACAAAAAGAACCCTAAGTAACACATTTTATATTCACTATAATGTAGACAATCTAGAGGATTTGTCATGTGAAATGTGAAATGCTCCCGCAGCAATGTATTTTACATTTTGCAAAAATGTATATAAGGCATGTATTTCCAATGGGTCTGGGCTAAATGGGTATAGAAATACAACGGTTTATTTTTTCATCAGTAACTACAACAAGCAACACTTTTCCAGCTTTTGCAAGATTTTTATGAGTCATTAAAACAAGGCACAATAAATGAAATATTAGCCAAAAGCATCAGAATGCCTCAACACCTACACACCTAAGATTAGTCATTTATTTAAAGCACCAAATATTTGGCATGTAAGGTTTGTCACTGTCACATATGATTTTGCTTCATCTTCATTCTTTCTTCTTTTTTCTACTGTAAATCCACAATTTATGTTTTGTTACCCATACAGAAAATCTGATATGTACACACACTACCTAACAAAAGTCTTGTCGTCGATCCCAGTTGTACGAGCAACAAATAATAACTTGATATCCTGTTGATCATTTGGAAAAGTGTCAGAAGGTGGATTTTTCAGATGAAAAATCTGTTAAACTGCATCCTAATGATCACAAATACTGCAGAAGACCTATTGAAATCCACATGGACTCAAGATTCTTGCAGAAATCAGTCAAGTTTGGTCAAGGAAAAATCATGGTTTGGGGTTACATTCTGTATGGGGACGTGCAAGAGATCTGCAAAGTGGGTGGCAACATCAACAACCTGAGGTATCTAGACATTTGCGCTGCTCATTACATTACAAACCACAGGAGAGGTGGGATAGTGCTCCTTCTGATACTTCAGCCTCCACATCAAAGTTCCTGAAAGCAGAGAAGGTCAAGATACTCCAGGATTGGCCAGCCCAATTATCAGACAAGAACATTATTGAGCATGTCTGGGGTAAAATGAAGGAGGAGACATTGAAGATGAATCCAAACAATCTTGATGAACTCTGGGAGTCTTGCAAGAACGCTTTCTTTGCCATTCCATATGACTTTATAATTATGTTATTTGAGTCATTGCAGAGATATATGGATGCAGCTCATGGGAGTCATACACAAAATTAATTCTTTTTCCACTGCACCATGACTTTATATTCTATACTGTACATTATTTCTGTTAAGGTACAAGACTTGTGTCTAAGCAAAGTCAGACCTTACTGTCCTAATTAAATAATTTAAAATCAAGGCATGATCATATTTTATTTTGGTAAAATAAGCATAATCTAGAGGCCTTTGACTTTAATAAAAGTCACTTCTGATACCAAATGGTCAACTAGAAGTCAAGTTATTATTTGTTGTTTCTAAAACACTTGGATCTGTGACAAGTCTTTTTTCAGGTAGTATATTTGAAAATATATATTTATGTAAATGGACATTTGTGCAATATATTTAAATATATGTCGAAGCTCGAACCAGCGACCTTCTTGCTGTGAGGTGACAGCACTACCTACTGCCCCCAGCGTCGCCTTTGTATTTTTCATATATGTGAAATCCAAACATGTTGTATGTTTATATATATATATATATATTTTTTTTTTATTATTATTTTTTTTTTTTACACATTAAATATCACCTTTCTTTGGGTTATATGTTTGTTTGCTATTTAGTTCATTTTTACTTTATTTATTTAATGAAATTTATTTTTCTAAATTTTTGACTATATTAGCTCCTTATATTAGCACTTTGTGATGCATTAGATGCTAAATGAAATCTTACATGAGTAATGTTTAGTTTTCATAGCTCAAATACCATAAAAACTTTTAAAATACTGAATCACACAGGCAGAATTTTTTTTTTACAAAATCAAGTTCTAAATACCTGGAATACAATAGAAAATAAAGAACATAGAGACAGTTTATTTATTGTATACATCATTTTATTTGTCTTTTAATTTTTTGCATGTACAAAAATGGTTGATTTGCTTTTGTATTTCTACGTTGTGTAGAATCACTTTGTATTTTATTTCATTTTTTGTTTCAAATGATGATCAACATTGCTAAGGTGTTGTTAATGGTCTGAGGGTTGGCATCGGGGTGTCAATGGTGAGATCAGGGGTTGAAGTTGGCATTGGGGGAGGGACTGGAGTCGCGACGCTTCCAGCGATAAGTGTCAACAGCTGAATTAACTGTTCATAAGTCAACTGAGGCCAAAAGGGGGCGAAAGCTTCAATCTGTAAAGAGAAATTATAGCGGATACAGTCTATCAGTCACAGAAAAATACTTTGTTTAATTAAATATTTTTACAAACCTCATCAGAATCCGAGTCGGATAAAGAGCGAGCCACACGCTGGTGAACTGCAGCCTATAATTACAATAATAATCATCAATACCAAAGTCACATTGTTAACACACAACTAAAACTGGGGATAGTTCCCCAAAAAATGAACATTTCTTCACCAATTAAACTTGAATTGATTTTTGTTGTTGTTGTTGAACTCAAAACTAGATATTCTGAAGAATGTTGAGGAAAAAACAGCCACATAAAAAAGAAACATGGAAGTCAAAGGCTGTTTTTTCCAACATACTTCAGTTCATATTTGTGTTCAAAAGAGGAAAGAGACAAGATGAGTAAATCATGACAGATTTTTCATTTTTGGGTGAACCATCCCTTTAAAATGCAAAAGTACAGTGTTTTTAAACATACCTGGAAAGTCAGACCAGCAACACATGCGAGTAAGATTAATGTCTTCATGTTTGACAAAAAAAGATTCTCCAATGCAGCAAGAATGTATGAATATGTTTTTGCTCTGATGCCTAGGAAATATAATAATAATTTGAACCTCCTTTATGATTTAAATACAGTAATCACACCCCTCGGTTGTGTCGACACCTCCATTGCTGACTGCAGTTACTAAATGCACCAGACAGGTCAATCTGAAAACATTAGCACAGCTTAAGATGACAAATTAGTTTAGCAATCAGTAAAACCTCTTCCAACATGTGGCTTTCTTTAATCTGTCTGACTGATATTGCAATAGAGGAGTTGTAAGAAAGCCAATAGGTGATTTTGAAATGGTGATGAAATTAAATGCTTTACATATTGTTATATTTTTACCACTTAAATGACAACAGTATTGGTATTTTTAGTTGTGACAGATACTTTCTGTAACAATTGATAAGGCTTTTTGGTCAAAACAAAGCAATCTAGTGACTATTGCTCAAGAGCTGGCTTTTATAAAGAGACAAGACCAATGCGACACAAACTGGAAAGGGGACAAACACTGAGAAGGTAAAGTTACTGATTTTTGTGTGCATAAATTACATTTATTTGCTAAAAACTCTATTATTTTTACAGAAACAATGTGGATCCTAGTAGTGTTATCTTGCGGTGTCATGGTGGCAGCTCAAGTGAGTACCAGCATTCTGTCTGTTTCATTCGCTTTAATATACTTCAAAAAATGAGTTGTATTAACTCAATGTTAGGTCAAATATGCATAACCCCATTGAGTTAATTTACATTAAATTTATAAGACATTTTTGATTCAGCTGTTGATTTTTGTCCATATTTGATCGAGAATTTGGGTTAACAAAAGTGTGTGTGGGAGAATCCATCTTGGCTGAAATAATGCTACAGGGGGTTTCATATGGGTTAAAAACATTTTTGTGGTCCCATTAACCATTTTCCCTCTGTAAAAGCTGCAAAATAGGATTAAAAAGTAAGTAAATAAAACGTGTACCATTTAGCCCATTTTCTGCCAACACTGTCAATGTACAGTGATCTGTTCCTGTATAGTTACTGTTTAGATATTTGCTTTAGTTCCTAGAACTGCGCTGCTTTGTCATTCCATATCAGAACAAGTCTATTACTTTGAAGCAAACTGCCTTTATGGTTTGACAACAATGTGTCAAAGTTTGCCCTGATCCTGACACAAGCAGCACTGAATCAAATATATACTTCACTACACTGTAAAATATGGCGTGATTTCAATGGTAAAAAACTGTAAAAAAAAAAAACTACAGTACAAATCCGTAACATGGTTAACGGTATGTTTCCTTAATATATACGGTGAATAACCATAAATTGACTTTCCCAGAATTCCCTGTATGGCAAAACCCTTTTTATGCTTTCGTTGACATTACTATGGATCTTTTTAGTTGTTTCTCCATCAGTGATGTACATTAGAGATTTATGTTACATCTAATGTTGATAAAAAATGTTTATTTCATTAATTTTATGCGCGTTACCATACTTGTGTTTAGTAGCTGTGTGAATGACACTGAGCACCTTCTTTACACCGATACACTTTTCTGCTTGTGGGAAAAGTTGCTTGTGATGAGCATTGGTTCAATATGTAATCTTCTCATCACCACCTGCATATGGCTGTGTTAACGTGTCTATCTGTGTCACAAAAGATGTGTAGATGTTGGTTATTCAAAACCCAGACAAATTACCTCTATAAATTAATAAAATACGGTAGTTTACCGTAAAAATGAAAAATTACTTTTACGGTTTGCACAGTATTTTTAACGGTAAAGTACTGGCAATCACAGATGTCGTTTTTTTCCCGTAAATTTTATGGATTTATTTTTTTGTGTGTGTATTATGTGCGACGTATTATATGAAATTATAATATTTTGTTAAATTATGTTCAATTTCTTCAGCAGATGCGCCCGACTCAAGCTCCAGTAGGCAAAGGTGGAGAAAATCCAGTGAATCCAATCTTTGGAAAACCCTTGACACCTAACATGATGGTCAGATGATCAGTCTTAATGAGCACTTCATTAATTTAAGCAATCGATAACTATAACTGGTATTATGATTTTATTTTCTTAAATGTTTTATAGGCCAACAGGCAATTCATACCAATCTTCAAGGTAAGATGTTACTAAACATCATCATGTTGGAAATGTTTTGAACTGAATACATTTGAAGTCTCTAATCTATCTTTAATATTTTAACATGGATGAACATACAGGCTGATAATGTCACTCTGCAGGTGAGAAAAACTCTTGATGTTGTTGTTTGTACTTATAGATATAGTTTGATATCTCTTGTAGAGCTGTATAACTAAATAACTTTAAAAATATATTTTCTCAGAATATTAGTGCTTTCCATCTAAAGGAGGTAATGCCCTAAGTTAGGGAAATCATCTTTTTTGATTACCTTGATATTCTGAGATATGAAAATACAACAAAATACAATAAAATGCATTTTTCCTTTTGTTTCCAGGGAGAGAATGTCTTCCTCCTGCCAAAAGTGAGTGACTGGAAAAGTCCAAGTATAAAGATAATGCTATTGCATTCATTTTCAAGCATATTGAACTGATATTGAGAGATATAATTAAATGAACAGAAAGTGACGAGAAAGTACATCTTCTTTCCAGGGCAGAAGACCGATGCAACCACCAAAAAAGGTAATAAAGCCTTAGATCTAATATTTTTCTAATGGAAATAATAATATTTCATGCTGGAGTAATTGACACCATTCTGTTCATTTACAGGGTGGACTGAACAGGCCTCAGGAACTTGGGGTAAAATGGTTGTTTTAATTATAAAACTTATAAATAATAATTAAATAAATGAAATATTTCCATTTTATTTTCTTAATGTGCAATGCTTTATTTGTAAACACTTCCAGTTTGGACAAGGTTTCTCCCTCTATGGCCCTCAGGTAACAGGCTTTTTAAATAACAATCAATTAAATGAATAAGATATACATAAAATGATTAAAAGCACATTTAAATGTATATGTTCCTAATTAAAATTCTTTAAAGACACTTTCTATATTTTGTAGCCTTATATGAAGATCAGGTTCAACCCAAATGCAACAGTAAGACAAATAAATTAAAGCACTGTTTTCCTTTCTGTACTTAGTAAATCTAAACATAACACTGAATATACAAAAATAAAATGGAATATTTGTTTTCCACAGCCAAGGATTTCATTTGAATACGGCATAACACAACTTGTAAGTAATGAGGAATGTGAACTAATAATATAACAGTTGCATTATAAATAGTATCTTCAATCATTTTTTGTATCTTGTTTGCAGTTCCCTTCCTTCATGAAGGTCAGTACACTCCGAATAAATCGCTTTAAACTACTCATATAATATGAGCTGAAACAACACAGTTTTTTTGGTGGGGGGTGGGGGGACAACTTAATCGTTTTATGTTCAATTCACTTAAATCTGTTACCTTAACTTAAATGATTTGTGTTGGGACAGCATGAATGAATTGTGTGGAACTCTGCACTTATAACAGTGTTTTTTAGTCCTCAAATTGAGAAAGTATTCACAAATAATTTGTTATATTCTCTTGCTTCATTTATTTACTGCATATAACATTTATTTTGATTGAATATCCAGGCGGAGTCTGAAAATGATCTTGAAGCAAATTAGGAAAAACATAAATAACAATCAGACTGGTGAGACAGAATATAAATAAAGTCAGCTTGAATGAAAGCTCTACTTTGGGTTTAATTATCCTTCTGTTTTTTTTTCCACAGGAAAGCAAAGCATCCATCTTTTATATGCTGCAATTTAGCATAGAATAGAAATGGACTGTATAAAATAGATTCTGAAATGTATTTTTATTGCTCGTTACCGCCACTTGGTGGCTGTTTGCTCTTATTGTTTTCAGATTTTGAAATCTGCTCATTAAATCTTTTAGCATCAACACTTCGTCTTTCATCATTTGTGCAATAATAGTTGGGAAAAGTGGGAAAATTATAGCATCAGGCAAACTGAATTGAGCATCATTTATTTATTTGATATATCAGACATGTCAAGGTTTTTTAAAAAATCCAAATAAAAGTCTCCTGTGAGGGGTCTCCATGATGAGAAATCTGAAAAACCAACAACAAATCTGTATTCTTAATTGAACACTTGTATGATATGCCATTATTAAATCGTTTAGGAGAGTTTGAATACCTTTTATTAATGCAGTCTTCTATGGTTCAAATAACGGGAAGCCTGGATTCCCCTGTCAGAAGCAGGATGGGTTAATAAACAATCTAATATGTCAATCAATTCAACAATAACTGTTCTAGTCAGCCATATTTGTGTCATCATTGGTTAAAACATAAAATACATGCTAATAAAAACTTATGTTACCTCTCCAGTTCCAGGACCGGGTCGATCACCACGGTATTCAGGCGCAGACGTTACTTTCGGGTCTGCCAAATTCCCCCTGTTCTGAAAAAAATTGGACAAAAACAGCATATTGTCTTTTTTTGGAGAACTATCCCTTTAGGCGAGACAGCACAGATAAAAGTGCACCTTTTTTTGGAAGTTTTTTCCTGGAGTGTTTTTTTTTATCGCACTTTATAAATGTTCGTCTTTAGATCTTTGCATTACAAAACATACTTTTAAAAGCAGATTTCTCAAAATATTTTTTTCTGACCTAAATAACTTGTGACATTAATCATGTTTCAGATTTTTACACAGGGATATGTTGCTGTGTAAATGACCTGATCTCATCTGGTAAAAATAGAAAAAAAGATTAAAAAGTAAAAAAAATAAAATAAATAAATCTCTAAAAACAACATAAATGCATAAATGCATTTGTGTTAGAAAAGTATGCAAATGAGCATAAATTTCACTAAATAATGTCTCCTTTGCACATTTAAAAATTTTAGAAAACTTTTATTAGTACACAATTCTGTAATCAATTAACTGTGGATGGATGGTATTAGCTACACTGTAAAAAAAAAGATTCACCAGTGTTTATTTACGGTTGTGAATTGCATTAAGGGACATTGATTTCTGCTCTGTCGACTTTTAATGTTGATAACTCAACTCTACAGTTTAACAAAGTGAAATTTATTGACATTTTACTAGATTGAAATAATAAATTGTATAAGAAATAATATACAGAGAAATAAGTCTGTAAAATAACAGAAAATGTACTGGCAGTTTATTACAAGGCATTTGGACCGTAATATACAACACTAACCAAGAAAATCTATCACTTTAAACTATTAAAAATGTCACTAAAAGTCACCTTTTCGAACTTTTCAAGGCTAAGAGTTGTTAAAAGAAAGATCAAGGTACCATAATGCAATTCAAGGGCATAAATAAACAGGGGGAGGGGGGTTGTTGGTGGGTTAAAACATGAATTACAAAATACACAAAACTGCAAATTTACAGATTTTTGTGTAAAGACACAGCATAAAACAAAATCAGGAAACATTTAGAATAAATATATATTAATTTATATTTCTTAAACTCAATTAAATTATTTAATAATTATTATGTATGAAAGAAAATATGGAATGACAAAATATTAAACTAAAACTTCTCCAATCAACTAATTAAAAAGCAGAATGTGAGTTTTTACAATACCTGGATTGGTTGTATTGGTTGCATTGGCTGCATTGGCTGCATTGGTTGTATTGGTTGCATTGGTTGAACTGGTTGCAGTGTAGCCTGGCCTTGAATGTTGGGTCCAATGTTGGGCATCAGCCGTACAGGAGTCCTCAGAGGATACAAATTCGTCATGAAGAACGGAAAGCCCTAGAAACAAACATTTGACTTGTTTTACTCTCCAAAAAAAAAAACATCTAATATTCTCAAAGCTGAGAGTACGTTCTGTGCCTGTATGTCTTGTATTCCTACAACCCCAATAATTGGAGACCAACTAGTAGATTTTGACATTGTGGGGACATTTTTTTGGCCCCCATGAGGAAGACGACTCATAAATCACACAGAATTAAGTATTTTGAAAATGTAAAAATGCAGTTGTTTCCTGGGAGGGTTGGATTTAAGGGTGGGGGTATATAATATACAATCTATATTTTCTGAGATCACCTGAACCCCTGTGAATGAAACCAGGACCCCACTGCTCTCCCCTACCTTACCACAAACCAACCCCTGAAAATGATCAATTCAGAGTGAGTGGGCTTGACAAACCCTTCCTGCAGAATCCACCTATATCTCTATCACTCTCTCTTTCAAAAAACTTCCCCCTTCTTATTAAATTATCTGAGCACTAAATTATCTGAGCACAAATAGTTCCTTGGTATAATTAGCACTTATTGTGAGTATTGCCTTTTCTTGTTGAATTGCTGAATGCCTCCTCAATTGTAAGCCTGCTGTATAAAAATCATTACATTTTAAGATAGCTGTACAGGTGTGTCTGTGTGTGTGTACCGGAGGAGGGTTTTGTGCGGGTATGCCATTGTTGGGACCAAGAGCCGGCAGAGATGGGTCCTGCTGCAGTGGAGGGATCTGAGCGGGGTTAATCTGAGGGGGCAGGAAGGGTCCCTGCATCCCAGGGTTAAAATTCAGCACCTGTGGAGGCTGCTGCTGGATCAGGAATGGAGAGAAAAATGGAGAACCCTAAACAGAAAGAAAGTCAAGTTACAAATCATCTCAGATCAAAATAAACATGTTATAAAAAGATCAATGTACTATAATCACATATAAACATATAATATACTATCATTTAAAGTAAGCATGTGTGTCTTTTTATGCTGACTATACTTGATATTTAACTAAGATCAGGTTTGAAAACTTCACACTGAGATAGCAGTCAATGTATGGTGTCAGGTTATGAGATTATGTTAGATCAAATATGTGATTCCTGGTTTTACATTTAAATGTTCACAATTGTTTAAGAGAAGCTGAAATATACCTGTGCTGGACCCAAACCCATGCCTGCCAGGGTGAGACCATTGAGACGTAAAATCTAAGGAAAAATTGATAATTGTGAGCATTTATTTGCCATTTATAACAGAAAACACAATTACTTATGTAATAATTAAGAGCTCTCCTGGGACATTTTAATTATTTCTCAAACATTTCCGTATTGATGTTTAACAGATTTTATTTACAGTATTTGCTGTTATGTTTTTATCATGGAGAACATCTTACTTTGTGTTTAAAAATATATTCTCTCTATTAAACAACCCATATTTAATATTTAAAAATTCCAGAAGGGCTAATAATTGTTTTTCAATGTTATTTTTCCATTATGTTTTATTTTCTATACTTTTTTCATTGTTATATTCAGCAAGCATGCATTGACTTGAAAGACATTTATGGTGTCTATAAGGTAAATACCGTCTTTCTGAATGAATCCTAAAATATTCTGAGCACATTGTGGACATTTTGTTTCACACTTCTGACAAAAATATTAAGAAGGACATAAAACAAAAACTGAATAATATACAAATACTAATACAGAGTTGCTTATTATACTAAAATAACACAAGAATGCATACAAAAAGCATCTAAACTGAGAGAAAAGACTTTAGAAATGAATGCTGATTCTTAAAACAATGTATTCCTGAACCATTAAAGCAAAATATTTAGCAGTTTTTAACATGAGGAAAAATTAAGTAACAATAATATGACATCTAAAAGATCGCATGACTCTGAAATTTGAAGTAATGATGCTGAACATTCACATTTTCCATCAAAAGAAAAAACTGTGAGTCACTGTGAGGTTTAAAAAGGTCTTTAAAAATGTCTCAAATTTCAAAAACAGACTTTTATGCCTTAAAACGTCTTAAATTCACTGAAATATTGTGTTGTAGGTCTTAAATTATTTTAAACAGGTCTTTATTTTCCTCTGTCTAAGTATAAAGCTACCCAATTGGGACGACATCCATCCAATCATCAACAATTTTTATAGACATATTTATGTTTTTTTATTGCAAAGAGACAGAATTTACAATAGCTGTTTCACATTTTTACAGCAGTTTCTCTAAATTAAATTCCCTAATCTGGGAAAGAAAACTAAAAACAATTACACAATTCCTCATGATAATAACAGAGCAACATATTACTTTACATGATACATTATACTCAATCAATTTGAGCTAAAAGCCAACAGATATTTGATTATTTATGTCATTTTCTTTATAATAATATACTTTTAATATACTTTTGGATAAGAAACCTACCTCATTACTGTTACTCGCTATTAGTCCAATTTGTGGCTGGTAGATCTGAGAAAATTAAAACAGATTTAAACTAAAAACATTCATTTAACCTAATAAAATCATTCGGTAACATTTTATTTTGATGGTCCATTTGAGTATTAGTAGACTGTCTGATTAATACCTTTTGATACTGCTCCTTTAACAGACATTTAACTTACTTTAAGAAACTTTGCAATATGTACACACACTAACCCTAACCCCAACCCTAATTTAACAGTCTATTTATAGTCTAATAAGAATTAGTTGACATGTAGATGCAATGTAACTTAAATTCAACAAACGGACCATCAAAATAAAGTGTGACCAATCATTCTTATTATAAACAAATGCTCACTTACAGGGACACAAGTGCAAATGCTGAGAAGAGCAGCCATGGAAAAGGTGGCTTGAAACTTCATCTTGGAAACCTACGGATGAAAAATCAATAAGACAGAACAAAGAGAAAGTAAAATATGTTACTTCTGACAAAATCCTGGATTGAATTCACTCTGTAAACTACTAACAATACAGTCAATAAGTGTAAATAAAACTGTACATTCATAGCAGAGCAGATGTGCAAACTATAATCACCTTCCTCCGTTTGCTTTTAAACTGGTGCTTGCTCTCTTATAATATCAGGTTGCTGTAGCTGTGACATGTACAGTGTCATGTGTCTCAATTTGTCCAAACATAACGTCATATTTATGCTTGTAAATCATTATGGTCACCTTAAGACAAGACGCTGCAGGTGAATAGGGTAAAAAAATAGTTAAATCACCATAATTCCCCATGCTGACTGATTATATTAGCAATGACCTTCATTGAACAATAACAAATTCATACAAGTTGTGTAAAATGTTGTTGAAATGAAAATTGTTTCATTGTTTGATGAAACATGAGCTAATTTGTATTAATCTAAAATTGATATTTTTAATGAAATTATTATTTATTTTTGTTTTATTTTATTTTTATTGACATATTAAAGTCTGCAGGTTTTACAGAGCAGATTATTCAGAGAAATCTCTTTTTATCAACCCATAAGAAGCCATTAAAACTACTTTTTTTGTACACTGTAAAAAAAAGTTGGGTTCCACACAATGTTAGGACAACATGAAGGAATTAAGTTAACTCATTGGTTTTTATAAATTTTAATAAACTGAACATAAAACAATTAGTTTGTCCCAAAAAATCAAGAATTGTGTTGTTTCAGTTCATTTTAAATAAGTAGTTTGAACAAACAGCAAACATTATTAGTGTGGAATGAAATGTAATATCAACATATCCCTTAATGAAATATTTAAATATGAATGTGTGTAAAATATAAAAAATGTTTGGTGTTTGTAAGTTTCTAAAGTTTCTAAAGAAATTTATGGCTCACTACAGCAAAAAACATTAAATAATTTGAGAAAATTGCCTTTTAAAATACATAGCCTGCTGTATTCGAAGTGTACAGACACAAATTGATGAATTAAAATGTATTTAGGTTCAAATACATTTGCAGAAGACTGAAAACGAATTAATTTTAAAAATAGAAGAAAATCGCTAAATTGACCGTGCAAAAAAACTACAAAAACAGTGTCTCGCCTTAAAACCCGAGCTGGTAATCGCCAGGATTTCAATGTGTCTGTAAGTACAGTATGCTTGTTTTGATGATATCTATCATTATAATATTATATCAAGTAATTAAAAGTATCTAATGCTTAAGAGGCACAGGAGAAATGCCTGAGGACTGATGTTTGTCACAGACTAATAAGCAGGTGAACGATGAGTTGTTTACTCTGTGAGGTAACGAGACAAATTATTGTCTGACAGAATGACAAAAAACACGATTGAATCATTCTCTTTAAAACAATAATTATAGCAATCAGCGTGGTCATCTTCATTCGCTAATTACATGTTTTAGGGTTTGCGTTTTCCAGACAGGCGAACCAGACTGAAATGGTTGATTTGCAACATGGCTGTATTTTTCTCGTTTATAAAATGTGCTCTACAGTCTCCGCAGATCAGGTCTTTGCAGTCTCTACATATCCGAATGTCCAGTAGAGGACACTGTAGTGTCATTAGGACAATATTAGGCAACAGCTTCAGAAATAGACACTGTCTGTCTCATTGAGAGTGTTAAAAACAACGTATCGGTTTGATTATAGCAATGTTTGATTATGTAATTGTATTCTTTACCGAACATTTCACCGTATGTGTGTGTGAGCGCACCTTGTATCGCTTACGTGGTCTCTATAAGTATAGTAATACCAATAAATTTAAAAAATAAAATAAAATAAAATTGACATTCTGAGGACTTTTTTGGTCCCTTTGAGGAAAATGTATTTGAAAATGTAAAAATGCAGAATGTTTCCATGTTTGGGTTTAGGCATATGGTTGGGGGAAGATGACAAAATACATGGAGTCTCTGTACATTATAGATATCAACTTAGTCTAACATGGTCCTCATAAAGACAGCTGTCTAAGTTTGTGTGTGTGTGTGTGTGTGGTGTGTGAGAGAGAGAGAGAGAGAGAGAGAGAGAGAGAGAGAGAGAGAGAGAGAGAGAGAGAGAGAGAGAGAGCACCCTAAATAGACCTCCATAAAGTTAGAAGTTTTTGAATAATTGAACAATTAAAACAACTGCATCAAACTGTACTGACTCTGTTGATCTGCTGTCACTCTATGTGGGCGGAGTAATACAAAAAAGTGAAAAGACTGTACGAGTTCTGATATTGCATAAAATCACACAACTATTAGCCGATCATATTCCAGAACCAGCCAGAACTGTTGTACATACACACACACACACATATATATATATATATATATATATATATATATATATATATATATATATATATATATATATATATATATATATATATATATATATATATATATATATATATATATACAGTTGAAGTCAGAATTACTAGCCCCCCTTTTTTAAATATTTCTCAAATGATGTTTAACAGAGCAAAGAAATTTTCACAGTATGTCTGATAATATTTGTTCTTCTAGAGTAAGTCTTATTTGTTTTATTTTGGCCAGAATAAAAGCCGTTTTTAATTTTTTAACAACCATTTTAAGTTTAATTAACCCCTTTAAGCTATATAGTTTTCGACTGTCTACAGAACAAACCATCATTATACAATAACTTGCCGAAATACCCTAACCTGCTTAGTTAACCTAATTAACCTAGTTAAGCCTTTAAATGTCACTTTAAGCTGTATAGAAGTGTCTTGAAAAACAGGTCAAATATTATTTACTGTCATCATGGCAAAGATAAAATAAGTCAGCTATTAGAAATGTGTTATTAAAACTATTATGTTTAGAAATGTGTTGAAAAAAATCTCTCTATTAAACAGAAAATGGGGAAAAAAATAAACGGGGTTAATAATTCAGGGGGGCTAATAATTCTGACTTCAACTGTATAAATACATACATATATACGTATGTATTGCTATAAAGAGAGAAAGAAAGAGAGACTGATGGAATTTTTGGGGATTATTTATGATATGATTTATTGTTAGGTGTTTCAATAAAACAATTTTTGTTTTGTTCTGCAAACTAATAAAAAAAAAGTTAAAGACTTTAATTTAGAGCAAATTAATAAACACTTTAATTTAGAGCAAAAAATGGTCATAAAAACTGAACGTGGCATGTTTTCAGACTAGTTTATTTTCAATTTCATTGACAGTGGTTCATACAGGAAAAGAAATCTATATTTCTGATGGAATAACCCTGATTTTTAATAACAGATGAAAGCATTTATTTTGATAAAATTTCTATAGCTGTACATTTAATTAATTATTTTTCATTTGAAATTTGTTACATTTAGTTTTAAGTTTGAGTTACATTGTTTAATCTATTTTTGGTTATTTTGTGTTTCTTTAAGTTTAAAGAGTTTTACTTTTTTTGCCCTGATGCAATTTTGTGTTTATACAATGATTTCAGAAACAACCACAGTTTCAACATTCTTATAATAATTGTTGTGTGTTTCTGTATTTGGACCAAAACCCTCATCAAAAAACTGTTTGCAGTGAAGTACTGAGGATGCAGAAACATCTTTTAATAGATCATCATGAAAGCGTTGCCTGAACGATGATATCAATATATTTTATATAAGAATTACATTATTCATTTAAAATGGATGTTTGAATGACCAATACTAAAGTATGGTCTGCATGCTGTATTTTCCCTTTTTGCTTCATGAAAGCATCAGTTACCAGCAGATGGCGATAAAACAACACTGTAAAAAATGTTATGATCCATTAGTCCTGACAGAATGTTTTTAGATCATTGGAACTTAGTAAACTAAGTTAATCATGTTCTAACTTAATTTCATAAGCTATGCAAGCTGTTTTAAGTCAGTTTAACATAATATAAGTTCAATGGACTCATAAGGTTGATTTGATTAAGCTTTTAAGGTAACCAAGATTTCTTACAGTAAATAAACTTTTCATTTGAAATCGTGGCTATATGATTGTATGATAATTTTTTACGTATGATTATTTGTGGGAATATGATTAGCAGGGCATAAAATGAGACGAGTTCACATTTGCAACAAACTATCACATTTTATTCAGCACTCAGTATAAACATTTAATACAAATGTTCACAATGTATCAAAATAAGGCAAAGTGTTAGAAAATTAGGCCTAGCTGCATAAAGAAATCTACACTATATATATTTATTTTAAACAAGGACATAAAAAGTACATTTTAGTAGTGATCTTATGAAAGTACCTGTGAAAAGAAACAAATTCAATCATTTTCACAGCCAATGATTATTTACTATTACAATTATTGCCCATTAATATTTATGTCTGTCAACAATATCATAAAACACACCTCAGTTACTCAAAAATATCTGATGATTTAGCCAACTGTATTTCCAGACACAGTAGGGCTGAGCTGAGCAGGCATCTGCAGATGAGAAAGTCAGAATTATATTTTAATATACCATTGGCTGTGTATCATAAAGATTTAAAATGATGTTTCCTGCTCACCTGGGTGACTGAGACAGGTGATCTTGCTGTGGTCCTTCTGAGGAACGATCGCTGAGGAGAAAAGAAGAATAGAAGAAATGCTTCGAAATGATCTATCTATCTATCTATCTATCTATCTATCTATCTATCTATCTATCTATCTATCTATCTATCTATCTATCTATCACTTAGTTAAAATAATGAACCAAAAGTTTTCACAGAAGATATTTTGAGTAAATCTTTTATCACATAAATGTTCATAAATAAAACAAATACTGTGAACAAATAAACATTGTGATGCTTTTTAATGTTCCAGGAAAATTATATATTAACCATAACAACACTCATAATACAGATTATACATTTTGATGAAGATTTCTGTCACATGTTATGAGGGTGGGGGTGGACTAAATAAAATAAAAGACACTTTTAAAGTGCTTTAAATATATTTAAAAAATAACATTATGTATGTATATGTAACATAAAAACATATATTACAAAGAAATCAAATATAATTGCATCATAAAAGATAGGCCTGACTGTTACCTTAAATCTCCCCAGTGGGCCTTGTGGCACCCCAACAGCTTGATTATTTCCAGCAGTACCTTGTCCAGCCTAAATAAATTACAAAATCGTTTCATGAACACTATTATAAACCATTTACATCATATAAATACTACAAGCAACTAGACGATTTTGTTTTGTACCGCAACTTGTTGCTGAGGAATTACAGCAGGTTGATTCGGAAGTCCAGCCACGAAATACGGCAAGCCCTGTTTATCAGAACAAAGTCAAAACACTACCTCGTATTAGATGAGAAACAAGCATTATTTCAAATATTATGGGTGAAAACTGTACCCCATTTGCGGGAGGGAAGGGGTAGGGCAGAGCTCCAGCGTTCGGGAGGCCGAAAGGAACCGGAGCCACTGGAGGCTGAAGCACATATGGAGGAAGAGCAGCCGCGGGGAGAAACTGGAGGACATGGGGGTGATTAAATAAACTGCGCAGGACATCGGGACATGACTAGTGGTTGTTAACCGTTCATTCATACAGTACCTGTGGAATAGGAGGCTGTCCTATAACCGCAGCACCTCCAGCTAGCACAGGTGGGTTCAGACCACCCAGCAGCAGAGGGTTCACTCCATTTACACCAGTAAGCAGACCACCATTCAGACCGTTGACCACAAGTAGCTTCTGTTGTGCAGCATCAGGGGAAACAACTTAAATCAGCATTGAATAGAAGTTTGATGATAGTGCTTTCTTCCCCGATTATATCTGACTGAAATGGTTCGGTAGCCAAATCTTTCTTTACGTAAACAGAACGTTCCCTCTAGGTTAGGAGAACATTGCCAGACGGTTCTTTTTACGTTGTGAAAGACCACCCAGAAGGAATTTACAGAGAACAGAGAAAAAAATAAGCAAATGGGAGCCATATGGGGGTGTTTTATTATTATTATATTATTTTTACTGGGACTACTTGGAAAATTTAAAAAAAAGTATGGACGGACTTAAAGGGATAGTTTATTCAAAGATTCTGTTATTATTTTACTCTCCCTTTACTTGTTTCCAAACTGATTTTTCCTTCTGTTGAACTAGTGCAATCTCAGGACAGTTTATATCTTTATGAGTTACGGGCTAGGCTAAATCATACAATCTCATTTGTAAATTTTAATAGGATTTGCCCAATTTCCAATACAATCACACAGAAATGCCAACTGACCCAGCCGGCCATCTTGCGACCATCTTGCTGTGAGGCCATGGTTCTACCCAATTCGCCCCCATTACACCCATACAGTCTCATACGAATTTAAAAAATAAATGAATTTGTATAAATTGTGCACTTGTCTAATAATATGTTAAACAGTTACATTTCCTTGTGAGATTGGGCTGACTGAACACAAAGGATGATATTTGGAACTTTCTACTATGTAAGTCAATGGTTACAGGTTTTCAGCTTTCTTCAAAATAACTTTTTTTGTGTTTAACAGAATAAAGAAACTCATAAATTTTTAAAACCTCTTAAAGATGGGTAAATAGTGAGTAATTTTTTATTTTTTGGATAAACTATCCCTTTAATGTTGTCAGTTGGAAATTGATTTGATCGCCAGATTACTATTGGTCGAGTTCATCTAAGTGACAGGTTGTCCTGGCCACTAATGAGGTGTGTATTTATTATTTCTAGGTCACATTAATTCAGAATACTATAAAACTATAACAAGTATAAATAGGCTGGCGAATTCATTCATTCTTACAAATAAAAATTCAAAGTTTCGAAATAGAAAAATCCAACGATATAAATGAACTTACCTTTGCTGAGGTGGCCTAAAAAAGAAAAAATGAAAGGGATTAATGCATAGGTGGGTGAAATAAATAAATAAAATTGCATAATAAAATGAACAGATCACATTAAATCAGTGTACTCACGTGAGCAATTATGCTTAGTACCATAAAGGTTGCAAAGAAGTTCTTCATTGTGCAATCTAAAAAAAAAATACAATCAAATATATTTGATTATAGACATTCATGTTGCCTAAATATGCCGTTTCAGAAGTGGAAATGTTGTCGGCACCCACCTGTTTCTCACTCCAGAAGTGTACAGTATAGCAGATCTCCAAGGCCTTTTATTGAGCTGAATGATCTAGTTCAGCCAATAACAGCTCAACACTAATCCAGCTGTGTTGAGCATCAGCAGGGCATTAGGAAGCATTAGTTAATGTATTTGGATATTTTCAGGTTAACCACTGGGGTACCTTCAGGCAGAATTTGAGGCTTATTGGAGTTTTTTTTAAATGTACACATAAGTCACACAACCTGTACAGACACATGAAAACAGAAATGTGGTCTTGGCCTAAATGAAAACATGGTTTGTGTTATAATCTCCTGGTCTGAATGTCTTAGGTCTTAGATCATTTGCGTTGTCATATAGTCAACAAACGTCAGACCTATAGAGCATGATGTCATAAATGTGGTCAAAACTGAAAACCTGTCAGGAGGCATTGATTGCAATGTTTTTAGATGGGGGGGGTTGACGATTTAGCAATAAAATTTGTGTTTGAATATATAGGTTGCTTTGATATAGATTCGATTAAAATTGTGTAAATCACAACTTAAAACATGTTATTGGTTTAACGATTAAATATGTTGATATAATACACTCATTCTCACATATTTTTACATTTTTGTAACTTAAATTTGAGAATATTTGAACAAAATAAACTGAGTTGGTGGGTAATCATGTAATATGTCTAACTGTTGGTTTATGTAATCTCAAAAGATCATAATAGCACAGTCAGTGTACAGAAAGCTCATAAATGTTTGGTAGATTTGATGAATTATTCAGAAAATGTTGCTTATAAAATACACAGACATTCAAGAGTTAATTTTAAAACATTTTATTAAGTAACAATAAAACGACCTCCCTCTTAAAGGTTACAAGTAAGCTAAAAAGAAAGTACAAAGAGCTTATAAACAGTACAAACAAATAAAAAAGGTTTAGAGTAACAAGAAAAAGTGCATAGTAATGCTTAAACAGAATCAGCAGTAAAGCACATGGGTTCCAGCTTGGGAGAATATGACATCATTTGAGAGATGGCTTCATGTTGGTGAGAATAACAATTGTGCAGTCCCAACATGTCTGACTCTAAACAAATGTCATGTAAACATCATGAATAGGGCCAATTTGAAGTTGCTGTAAAACATCGAAACTATTGTGATTCTGTCTATTTGCTTGGTTTCTGTAAGGATTTGTGAATTGAATACTGTTACACATTTGGCCGCCTTACAATGCATTTTATCAGTGGTCTAACTAAGGATATATAACGATAAATGGTATATAATTATACTAAATTGTGCATCCCTGAGCTCTGGAGGTAAATAAGTGCATTCCATTTGTGTTTCACATATTGTATTGTTTACTGGCTCAGATTAGCATATTGTTCCATAAGTACCCTTAAAACTAATGTTATCCAGGGGCATCATTGTTGGGGGAGAAAATAGTGACAAATTGCGGGCAGTAACTCCCCTAATAGTGGCCATTTATTCATAGCAGCAAAATTTGATTGTCAGTTCACAGTTTAAAGCTTAATTTCATTCCGTGGATAAAGAGGTCAGTTTACAAAAGTGAAATAACATTTATTTTCTTGTCGGCTTAGTCCCTTTATTAATCCGGGTTCGCCACAGCGGAATGAACCGCCAACCTATCCAGCACATGTTTTATGCAGCGGATGTCATTTGTTAGTTGGCACATTGCAAGAAAATAATAGCAAAATACAATAAAAAAAAAAAAGTTGCCAATGATAAATGTAAATATCTATTACAAATGAATGTATGTAAGGTGCAAAGAATCATATGGCATGAAGGACAAGTCTAAAATAATGGGTTGTCAGATCTAACAAAAACAGTATAAATATAACACTACAAAACTAATGAAATAAATATTGCAACCTGGTCTTTGAGGTTTTGGCTCAAACAATCTCTATGATGCACATAAGTAGGCCTGGCAACACTGCAATTATGAAAAGCTTATTAATAATAGGGGGAAAGCAGTGCTTCAAAGCTTAACAAGAAAAAGTGCAGAAATCCTATGAAATGTAAACAACTAAACACTATGAACTAATTACATAACAAAAATCAGCAAAAAGAGGTATTAATCATGACTCACTTAAGTCTTTGGACTGTGGGGGAAACTGGAGCACCTGAACCTACACGAACACAAGGAGAACATACAAACTCCACACAGAAACGCCAACTGACCCAACCAGGACTCAAATCATCAACCTTCTTTGCTGTGAGGGGACAGTGCTACCCAGCGAGCCACCGTGCCGCCCATAAAACTGAAATAAATCAACCAAACAATTTGAAATTGAAATATGACAAATACATCACTATCTACACCTCAAGCCCAAACAACAAGCCCCAAACTGCAAAAATTCTCCATCTCCCGAAAAACTAAAATAGTGACAACAGAATGTATCAGAATTAAACTGAACAAGCACTTCTTTATGATGCGTCTAAATGAATATCTTAATTACAGGGATATTACAGGGAAACTAGTATGGGTCAATCATTTATGTTGCCAGATGTTTTAATCTAGCTAGAACTACACCAGCATTTTCCACCACTCTGCTTCCTGTCTGATATGTTGAAATGTTCCACAATATTTAATTCAATCCATCTCTAGTTCTATAGCGCTTTTATAATGTAGATTGTGTCAAAGCAGCTTAACATAGAAGTCCTAGTAAATTGAAACTTTGTCAGCCCAGTTTTCAGAATTGAAGTTCAATTTAGTTCAGTTCAGTGTGGTTTAATTTTCAGTGCTGAAAGTCCAAACACTGAAGAGCAAATCCCTCTTTTTTTCCATCCATGTAAAGCTGCATTGATCTGCATTGACATAATGTCCATTGCAAAAGCTCTATAGAAACTAGAAAATGACTTCATTTGACCAAACACTATAATCATTTGAAATGAATCCTAGAAGTAAAGTTTTATCAACTATTTTCGAGAGGAGCACGTGATATGATTGAGCATGACTGGCTGCTCATCTGTAATCATCCAATCAGAAGGATCCTAGCTTACAATAAATGGATTGTTTTTCCCTACTACTCTCTTCGTTTTTGGAAGAATCCCCCCTCCACCCCATCTCCTCCTTTTCCTCCCTTTTCTAAGGGGGAGCTCTCGAGACCTAACTGATCTCGGATCCCCTTATGAACTAATTGACTGGACGGGAACTATCGGCTCAAGTATCACCGAGCTCGGGGTTCTCCCCCAGGACTGCATGCCAAACCTGCTATTAACGCAAAGCATATCTAAGTGGGAACTCTTGAAATGTATATTGGAAACAAAAACATTTAATCACGACCCACACATTCCCTTCTCTATGAAAAGCTAATGTTAGAACAAACTACAAATATGTATATGGCCATAATACAAGAGCACCTGATGCAAAGACGTATTCTCAACCTAAACCAAACATGATCCCTCAAGAGACCCTAATAGGTCAAGAATCTGTAAACATATTGCCAAAGTAATAATATTTTGGCCAAAATTAGTGAACACTACTTGCATTAGGTAACAAATTGTTTCACAGGAGAGTTAGTAAGGACACTCTATGACTGATCATTTAGGGGATTGCTAATTTCAGTGTCTATTTGGCCAATAGATTCCTCTTCTTCAGTGTTGTTCAGCTTCTTAGTACACCTTTCAGGCTCAGTCATGGTCTCCTCTACAGGTGTGTGAGGACGAACTTCACATTCTAAAATTTGTGGGCTGGTCTCTTGCTCTGGCACTCTGGTGTATGCAGGCTGTCTCAGATCATCCATATTCACAGTAGAGTCTCCTACATTATCATCATCTGTCACTGGAGATGTTCTATAGAATTTATACAGAAACCCCAGACCAATGCAACTGAGAATGAAAACAGCATATACAAACAGGGATACGCGGAAACGTTTGTCTGCATCTGTGGATGACACACAAAGGAGAATAGTTTGAAACGTAAAGCAAAGTAAATATTTAGACTTAAAAAACAGGTAATTAATCCAGCAAACAAATGATAGTTGATTTAAATCTTACCCTCCACCGTGACAGTATTGACAGCAATGACTTCATCCATCTTGTCTTTCACCGTAAATATTCCTTCATCAGCGGATGTTAATCCACTCAGCACCAGAGTGTCATTTATGACAGACACTCTGTTAATGTAGTCAGATGAACATGTAGGGCTGTTTCCCATCACAGTGCAAACCTGCTTTTCAGACTCATCAGATCCAATGAAAGAAATCGTCACGTCTGAGCCGAACAGGTGAAGAGGGAGATTTTCACCAAACTTTTTTGTCCAGAATATTTCATGAGCTGAAAAATAATTATAGATTTCAGTTAAACAAATGTTTCTTTTTCTGGAAAATAAAGCAGCACCGTGAGGGGCTATTCACACAGAATTTGCTAAAACATGAGACGCAGCTTTTAGGTATATATATATTTTTTTGAATGTTTTTTTTTTTTTTTTTTTAAATATCTTCTCCGCCATGTTGCCTTCAAACAAAACAGCTGTCATGCCAACTTGCTACAGTAAACAGCAGCTCACAATGCCTGCCATGCGAGTTGTTCTTATTGGTCTACTGCTTTGAAACTGACATTGATGACCAGCACAGCTTGTAAAAGTTACAATTCTATTAACTTGATGTCTTTTTAAAAACACAATGCTCCAAATAAAGCCCAGATCAGATCACACAATTTTACGAAAGTCGGTTCCGAAAGTCACTATGTCAGATTATGTGATTTTGTCTTGATAAAATCTTGATTTGTCATGGGTAACAAATGTGCCAGACTACACTTTCCTTCACGATCAGTCATCCCATGATGTCTACGATGAGCGTTATTTCCCAAAGCAGTCACGAGTGTTGCTATAATATTATCTAATCATTAATTTCAATTTTCTTTATTCTTATGTCAATTTCAATAAACACTGATACTTGCTGACAACTAGGCTACATTATTTAAGGGCTTTGTTATAACATTGATAGTATCAAACTTATATTCCTCTTTAATATAAAGGTATTTTCTTTTAAATCTAAATGTATATTTTCCAGCCATGAGTTGCTTATTAAACACTCCCTCGCCTGAACTTGCCACGAGTGAGATGGAAAAAATTAAAGCACATAAGCACCAAGGACAAATTAGACGCTCAAGACAAAAATAATGACATATTTAAAAAAAAATAGCAAATATATGAAAGAGGTTTGTGATACAACAATCACAGTGAAGCATTAATTAAATGCTTATTTTCAATGGAGCAAAACAAATCATCCACCTGCACAGTTGAGTAGTAAACAGGCACAAACAAAAATTTAATTCATATATTTTCTTGGGAAAAACTTTTTTAAACAAATTTTGTTTTGTATAATTTTATCTTCATTTTTATGTATTTTTTGTTGGTCAGTTATCTACTGGAATAACGAATATCATCTGAGATGTGCTAACCAGTCCGCTATATGCTTCAGCACCAAAGCACAAACTGGTTTGGTAAATAAAATAAAATCTAGCCTAAATGAAATTAAAGTGAAATATTAAATTTTTTTTAAAGAAGTCTATACTGTTTTCATTTTTAATGACAAAATCACCCATTGAAGGTGAGTTTCAATTTAATTAGTTTAATTAAGAAATTTAATTAAGCAAGTCATGCTTTTACAATGTATTAGCAGCACTGAACGTGTTTCCAGATTCCTTCGGAGAATAGAACTCTGTTGGAAGGCTGAGAGAACTCAGAAACTCATTGTGAGAATGAAGATGTCTGCATATTTGTGCCAGTCTGTCAAATAAAATTGCTTAAAACACTTTAATATTTTAGAGAAAGTAGTAAAAGTTTGCATAACCAATGATTAATCTTATCCACCCGCGACCCACCCATGAGTAAATATGCAGCCTATTTTTTTATTACCTGACCCACGCATTAACCTGCAGATATAAATGATAAATTATGTGCTCCTATTGTCCAGTGTCACCCACATGACGGAACTTGTCGTGAAGATCGGGGAAAAATTTAAACATGCTAGACTTCTGCGATGATGTCGTGAGGCGCCGCAGACATGGTATCAGTTGTCATGAACTATGCCACATTACAGAAGAAACAATTGAATCTTGTGTCATGATGCCCATTTGTAGTTTACGACTCGCCACGACACCGTACGTTAAGGAAATTGTGCCGAAATCATGTTACAAATTAGTGTGATCTGGCCGGGGTGGGGACCATCCGGGTGCTTTGGTTTCCACCACAGTCCAAAGAGATGCACTAGGTGAATTGGAACCCCTAATAAATAAGGGACTAAGCCAAAGGAAAATGAATGAATGAGCGTAATGGTCACACACGTAAATCAAGAGCAAACTAGCAAATTGGATTAGAAAAGCACATTCTGTGTGAACGGCCCCTAAGTAAGTAAATTCCACAACCTGTAACATGAAGAGTAACAGCACCAGGATGCCCATGTTCTTCTGAAGGTTTGTGATAGCATTGGTACAGTCCCGCATCTGATTTGGTTGCATTGTGTATTGTAAGGGAAAGATCGCCATCCTTATAATCATTTAGTGAAACTGAAGCCCTATCTGGAAATCTTGGTCCATATATTTTGTTTCCGTTTAGAACTTGAAACACCACTTGGTCATCTTTTTTCCACAGGATATTCACTGTTTCATCAGAAATCTGTTTCTCTGTACGTGCATAGCAGGGTAGCTTGGCATTGCCTCTGACTGTGGTGTTTATGGTAGTGGGTACTAAATAATAAAAGGATGCAAAAAAACAAAGCATGAGATCACAGTTAATTTACATCAAGGATGATTTATATTACAATAACAATGAAGATAAAGATTATAAATGGTTCTACATTTACAATAAATGTTTATTCCACAAATATAATGAAGACAGCACAGATGGATTATATTATTTATTTTCTATTTGAGGGTCTAGTACAAAAGGGTCTAACAATTGTAAAGCCAATGAACTCTTATAAATAACAGAAGCCTATTGTACACTGATGTGGATGTTAATATAGATATATAGCTATGTTTCTGGTAAATGTCTCCATTATACAATAATCTTACACCAAGGAACTGTTGAATGCTTGATTCTGATTGGCTGATGGACATTCTAAGATAAACAAACAGTTGAAGTAGCTCCAGGCAGATTTTGGGGCTGATCACATTGAACGCGCTTCTTGCGTTGAGAAGCGCCTCTTTTAAATGATTTAAAAATCGTCGTTTTCATTCTCCAATCAAATGAAAGCAGAGGCGGGGTTTCCGTTGAGATGACAGCAGTGTTTCTGTTGTGAAGAGGACTACGAAGACTTTTGAAGATAGAGGGCAGACTAGTGATTACTGTTTTCAGTTATTAAATATTTTTAATAATTATTAAATATTATTAAATATTAAAATAATAACTATATCAACAGCAATTCTCGCGCACAACGGACAGCTGATTCAGTCATTGCCTAGTGACAGAAAGCCTTGTGTTTTTGGAACATAAAAGCGCGCTCTGTGTGATTGACCCCTTAATCTGCATTAGGGGCCGATCACACCGAACGTGCTTCTTGCATTGAGAGGCACCTTTTTTTAAATGATTTACTAATGGCTGTAAGTGTTTTGCGCGCTGCTTATGCGCCTCGTGTTTTGACCACCTGCTGCGCGCTCGCAGTCGAGCCGAAAAATCGTGTTACGTCTGTCACGTCTTTTAATTTTTCAATCAAATGAAAGCAGAGGCGGGGTTTCCGTTGAGGTGACAGCAGTGTTTGTGTTGTCAAGACGACTACAGAGACTTTTGACGATAAAGGAGAGACTGATGGTTACTGTTTTGAGTTATTCGGAGCTGAATGACTTTACAAACCTTGAATATCACAATTTTATTGAATATTAAAATTATACCAATATCAACAGCAACACTCGCGCACAATAGACAGCTTATTCAGTTGCTGCCTAGCGACATAAAAATTTCTTATCAGTGGTGCGCCCCGCGTTTTTGGACAAAAAGCATGTTCAGTGTGATCGGTTCCATATCACTACACTGAATGAGCTATTTGAGGACATAAACATGATAAATGTCTTGAAATACAACATCTTTAGGTGTAGTTGCTGTTACCATAGTATAAGGGGAATAACTGACAGTCCATTGAATTATTTTTTTAAAATGCACACCTGCGGTGTAATCGCCCCTCCATGAAGGCTGTGTGCATTCATTTTGTAATAATCCAAAGGTCTGTCTTCAAATATTCCTCACTTTTTTTAAGCTTAACTAAAAAATAATAACTTACCAAAGGCTTCCAAGCGAAATCGGCAGAGGAATACTGAATCACACTTCACCACATACCAGCCTTCATCATTGTATAGAACAGAATTAAGCATTAGAGACAGCTTTCCAGGCTGGTTCTTTGCATGGACGAGGTTCACTCTGTCCTTAAAGCTGTGTCCTTCTGTGCATGTCTCTTGCACACATTTTAAAACATCCAGATCTTCATTTTCAGTCTTAAATGTCCATGTGAGAATTCTATTACACGTCCCACTACAAGAGAGAACTGCAGTATCCTTCACTTTTACTGCAACATGTTGTGACAGTCCACTTGGAAAGGTTGCTAGCAGAAAAGATAAAAAATAACCTTTAGATGTACATACTTAGATAAAACAAATAAAAATACTTAAAACCAACTAGAACATTTATTTATTTCAATCTTATATATACACATAGCATATATATATATATATATATATATATATATATATATATATATATATATATATATATATATATATATATATAGTAGTGTGAAAACTGTTGCCCCCTTTTTGCTTGTCACATTAAAAGTTTTTAGATCATCCAAACAAACTTAAATATTAGTTCAATCTACATCTTACCAAACATACCTAAAAACCAGAACCAGAACCCTGATGTTCTCCATGTGATTCCAAATGGTGTCATAGTTGGTGTGGCTGCCTGGAAAATTTAGGGCAGGGACCTCAAATGTTAACAAATATACATGTAAAAAAATATATGTAACATAATTTTGACACTTTTGTTTCTTCCACACTTCATAAAAGTATTTTGGACGTTTTAGTGGTCCAGCTTTAAAAACAGGGATAATGCTAAATAACAAAATCTTTAAAAACACATACACACACACACACAAATTATTTGGTTTAAAATGCACATGCTTGTTCTTTTTTTACACTGTTTATAGGCGCAGTTGTGGCCTAATGGTTAGTGAGTTTGACTTGTAACCCTGGTCCCAAAGGCTGGCACACTCTCTGATACCCTCGCTCTCTCTTTGATGCCCAGTTGAGGTGCCCTTGAGCAAGGCACCTAAACCCTAATTGCTCTCCAGGCACATTCTATCGGTTGTCAATAATAATAATAATAATAATAATAATAATAGTAATAATAATAGTAATAATAATAAAACATATTACTGAAACAGCTCCAGATTAACATATTTAGTAATTTGGGGATTTTTTTCGTTGACAGGGTATCCCTTATTTCACATTCCAATGTTGACAGGTACAGCAAATATATATATATATATATATATATATATATATATATATATATATATATATATATTTTTTTTTTTTTTTTTTTTTTTTACAATTCTATTTGCTTAAATGATAACTGAAAAACTCCACGATGGTTATATCAAGACTTTCAGAAAAAGGAAATAATGTGTGATTGATAACGGCAGTCAGAATAGAGAACAACGTCAAATTTAGACTTGGTGCAGATGCAATCTGAGCTGCATCCAATGCTTTTTTATGCGCCCACCTCAAACCCTCCCCCTAACCGTGACGTCATTAGCTTAATTGAGTGCATAGTGTTTGACATTGCATCTCTGAGTGATGTAATCTCAGCTTGCATCATAAAGGCTGCATCCAGAAAGTATTGGCAAATTTAGTAAATGTTAATGGTTTTTTTTGTGAAAATGTTAAAAACTTTTAAGGATTTGAGATGCTGATGACCGTAAAAGGTGTCCAAAGGGATATGATGCGCAAGGAAGACAGATGTGGACAGACAGATGTCGACAAAGGTGACCTTCAGTACATTATTTATGACGCAGTAGATAACACGCAGCCTGTCGAGAAACTCGAGTTAAAACAACTTTTTAAGCGGTAATAAAAAGCTCAGGTAAAATTGAGGAATGTCACAAATACCATAACACATCTGGCTTTTACGCACCTGTTGTTTTCAGCAGTTGATATCCTCCGATAAGGTCCCGGTAACATACAAAATCTCAGAAATTTAACTTTGACTGAATGTAAGATAAAGTACTGTCTTATCGCTACGACAACTGTAATAAGCATCAACTGATGATTTTTAGGTCTATTAAATCTAAAATCTTCCAGATAACCCGTAAAGTTCAGAGCGTCCTTTTTCTTCTTTGAAGTTTAATGGCGGTTGGCATCCAACTTTAATAGTGCATTACCGCCCCCTTCTGTACTGTGGGCTAAATAAGGACAGAGATTACTACTGTCCCCTATTATTTTGTATTCCCCTTTCAACCCATTTCTTCTTTTTACTCTTTTAATACCTTAACTATACATATAACACTCTATATCCTATTTGCTAAACCAGTGACCTTTAAGAAATATAATAACTGTGACTTAATGTCTCTTGATGTTTTTCCTAATATATCCTTTAGGGTGCACCCTTGAAACCCCATTTCCTTTAATTTTTCTTTTAACATTATCCTTTCATTGTCATATTTTTTTACACTCAAGCACCACGTTCCACAGATTCAATAATATTACAATATTCACACCTTCCAGATATGTGTTTACCTATCACATGCAAGTACTTGTTTAATCTAAAATGTCCAATCCTCATCCTAGTTATGTTCATTTCTTCTTTTCGATTTCTTTCAATAGCCCTCCTTACCCCAACCTTCTGTTGAATACTATAATGTCTTCCTTTCTTCTCTTCATCCCAACTTTTGTGCCATTTTCCCATAATTTTTTCCCAAATCACTGTTTTAGCTTCTGCTTATTTTTATGTATACTTCTACTTCTGTCCTGCTACTGGCTTGCCTTGCTAAATTATCCACAATTTCATTTCCTTTCCTTTAATCCCTACATGTGCTGGTACCCATGTAAATATTACCTTTATCCCAATCTGGCAAATTCGTGTGTAGCATATAAGTACCTCATTTACTAGGTTTTGTCTTGATTGCGATTTAAATGTTTTTAAACTTTTTAGAACAGCTCTGGAATCTGTACATATTACAACCTTATCAGGTCTGGATTCTTCAATCCACTGTAGGACCAAGTGCAGAGCGTTTCTTCGTGACCAGAAGAAGAACGGAGCCTTTTGGAGTTTCAAGAAAGCCTGTTGACATCAAAATAAAAGTCTTTTGATGTCTTATAAAAGGACATTTAACCCCAAACTGAAATTTTACTCACCCTTTGGTGGTTCTTTTTTTTTCTGTTTCCAAAATTGTTGTACAAAAAAAAAATCCAAAGAAACCATATTGAAGAATATGGGTAACCAGCTATGGTAACCAGTAGTCACTGGACTGCCACAGTAGTGAAAAAAATACTATGGTCAAATGCTACTAACATTCTTCAAAATATCTTCTTTTGAGTTTAACAGTAAAACAGACATAGATTTGGAACAAGAGGATTGTGAGTAACATATGACAGAATTAAAATTTTGGATAACCTATGGCTTCGTGCAAACTGACACAAAACCCTTTTAATGATGTAAAAGTAAACTGACCACCACTGAACTTAATAGCCTGAATATCAGGGCCTATATAATGTCTTTCTAAAATATCATAGGAAAAGTATTTGATTTTTGTTTCTTTACAACTGTGCAAGCCTATTTTTTATTGGTCTTAAAATTAGTTTATCAATCCAGTTACAAGTCAATGAAGCTAAAGAGGGCTCAAAATGTTTTGTACTTTTGACCACTTCAGGGAGTTGAAAATGTATGACATCAGATTGCTTTAATAGTATAAACAAACACTTGTGTGGTTGAATGCATTTGAACAAGCATGTTAGATCACACGCTCTATGCCAGATAAATAAGATCTAGCCCTGGACTCCTGATCCTGTCAGAAAATGCCTGTTTCTCTGGGTATCCAGAAAACAAGCCAGCGAAGCCGCCCAATGCCCAAACCGGTTAACCAGTATTCAACTGAATTGACAGTCTCCAATCAATATAGGAGGTGACAGAGAAATCCGGAGAGGAGCAGAAGCAGGAGACTATCAAGTAATGATGATAAAGAAAGAGCAGAGTTTATTGAATAATCTTAGATGCGTATGATTCAGACTTAGTCGGACCATGAAAAATCCAACAAGTGTAATTATACCACAAGCAACAGCAATGGAAAATTAACAGAAAACAAACATTTATGGAAAATTTATTAATTATTGGAAATCAACACACACACGTTTGCTAAAAGTTCTCAGATCCCTAGTTAGATTCTTCAGCCACAAAAGAACAATCTCAGCATACTTTCTAATGTGTTGTGAGAAAGTGCACTTGCTGCATTGCTACCTATGATTGTTAAAAAACACAGAGACACATCACAACAGGCAATACAATGTATTTGTCAATAGAGTCAGCAGAGGAGCACACAATCATTGTATTTCCTGTGGTAAAAGCACTCTGATCTGGGGTCTCATTTCTAAACACAGAATACGCCACTTCCCACACAAGAGTTCTGATCTCTTCTGAACTTACCGGGAGACTTAATGTGCTCAGTTGCAATTAAACTCCAAGTAAACTTATTTAATTGAAATATTAACTTAAACCAATTTCAATCATCATGTGAGTCATAAATATTAATAAATAAATTGAAATGTTTCTAGGTGCTTCTAGGTTTCTTAACAAAGTTTTATGAATGAGACCACAGATACGGAAGACATTGGCTAAAGTAGTTTCATTTCTACAGGTTTTTTCGGCACATAAAAAGTGTTCATGGAGCTTTGTAAGATTAAATTGAACTACTGCAGTCACATGGACTGTTTTGACAATGTTTTTGGTTGTTTTTCTGGACTTTGTATGTACTGTCATTGCGGTCAATGGAAGATGAGAGAGCTCCCAGATTTCATCGAAAATATCTTAATTTGTACTCCTAACTGTTCTGAAGATTATCAGAGGTCTCAGGGAAACTGAATAAATAACTAGTAATTAATAACAGAATTCTTCATTTTTGGGTGAACCAATAGGATTGTTTTTTAAGCATACATTAACCATTGAATTGGGGCAGTTTTACTTAACAACCACCATTCAAATAAATGTGTGAAAGTAAAAATCAAAAGGGTTATTTCATTTTGCTTATTTCATTTTTTTTTATAAATAAAACCATAAAATCCTGCTTAATACACTCACATAACTTCCTGTCACATCTTTAATTCCTCAATGTTGTCTCTGCGTTTGCTTGTCTTCATGTGCACCAGAGAAACAGCCAGCAACATTCCCAGCAGGCCAAAACACAAAATTGCTGCAAAAACTTGATAATGTATGGAGAATCCTTCAGCGCCTGATTTACAGGAAACAGAAGTAAAAGTTCAGATCAGAGAGTGTGTTCCTTAATTAATACTTTCACATCAAAAGCAGAGATGCCAGTTTAAGGCCATAAATGGGTGTTGAATGCAGAGTGGAAAATTATTCTTACCTTCCACTTGATCAAAAGGTCTTTTTGTAAAGATCTGGTTTGCTAAAATAGACCAAAAAAGAAACTTTCTGATAGGATTTCTTATTTATTAAAAAAAAAAGTCATGAGCATAAAATGAAGATTCAATAAGAAAAAATTAGACAACAAAATACCAATGTTTAAATCTATTTTGGTGTATTTTCTGTTTATTTACTATATTCTGTGTGTGTTTACTATGTGTGAGTAAAATGTTAATACGCTTTTATTCTATAAAGATCCAATAACATTTCATCCAAATTTTAAATAAAATCCTCAATTTATATATTAATCATTTAAAATTAGCAGGAAATGTTATCGGATCTTTGTAGAATAAAATAATTAACATTTTACGACACACACACTGATGAATTCTGCATACCAAGAGAAACCAGATGAATTTTAAAGTGGTATCATATTTTTTTTTTCTCAACACTTTTAACGATCAAGAAATACAATAGCCACACTTACTGTAAAGTTGCACTCCTACATCAAAATCCATGCGTTTTTGATATAGCGTTGCACAGTAGTATGTTACGAGATCACGATTGGACACATTGAGAATTCTCATTCCAGTCATCCATAAATCCCTCAAATTGAGTTTCATTGTAATTCCAAACAACAGCCAATTCTCCATTATATTTCAGACTTGTGACCATCAGAGCCACTGGGCGGCCCTCACTCATCTTCAGCCAGTGGACTTCATTGTAGAAAGAGAGGTTACACTTTAACTCCACACGGTCACCAAGTTTAACTTCCTTCAGCGGTGTAGCTTCCAAATACCTCAAGGGCAAAATGACGAGAACTGAAAGAGAAGAAACTTTTAATCTTTTTATCCATTAGAACCAGATTTGCAGTAGTTTTAAAACTCACCTGTTAGAGAGGTTAAGCATGATAACATCTTTGTTGATGTCATAGTCCTGTGTCTGTGGTCTACAAGACTGCAAGATTTCCTGTCAAAGGAAGTAAAACCACACGCTCAGCCCACTCCCACTGTGTCGGTTTTGTTTCCATTTGTTGTGTTTTTGGTAAGGTGTCTGAAATAGTCATTCAATCAATAATTTCCAATCTAAAGTAAACTAGTGAGCGTAGCAAGTCATTGTTAACAAAATTGTGAATTTTTAAATCAATCAAAGCAATAATACTTCTATCATGTCAATTACATTATGTAATTTGTCCTCATTCTTCCTTTTAATGTTAGTTGCTGAACTGGGAACAGTTTTGTTTCTGACTGAATTGCATGTCAGACAATTCAGACACCAAAACCTGAGTTCATACATATTAAATGCTCTTTAGCATGAGGAAGTAGGTTCTCTCACCTCTTGATATGAAAGCCACAACCTACACACATTATAGACTGGACTTCAGACAAACACAAAAAAAGCACTTAAACATTTTTCCATTTACATTGGTCAGTAGATTTGATCTTTTTTTTTACACTGTATTTCATCATTACATTTACTGATGCAGAGGTACCTCTTAAATGTGGCAACTAAAACTGTTTTTAAATGTACTCTCCTAATTTTCAGTTGTTTCATGTTTGTTAATTTTTTACTAGTTTCCTTTTGAAAATCTTTTAACTGGTTTCAGTTTTTAGGAAAATATCCCCCATCATTACACCACCACCAGCAGCAGCAGCAGCCTGAACCGTTGATACAAGGCAGGATGGATCCATGCTTTCATGTTGTTTACTCCAAATTCTGACCCTACCATTCGAATGTCATAGCAGAAATCAAGACTCATCAGACCAGGCAATGTTTTTCCCATCATCTTTTGTCCAATTTTGATGAGCCTGTGTGAATTGTAGCCTCGGTTTCCTGTTCTTAGCTGACAGAAGAAAATGAATGAAAGAGAACTGCCGCTCACTGGATATTTTCTCTTTTTCAGACAATTCTCTGTAAACCCTAGGTTGTGCAAGAAAATCCCAGAAGGTCAGCAGTTTCTAAAATACTCAGACCAGCCCGTCTGCCACCAACAACCGTGCCACAATCAAAGTCACTTAAATCAGCTTTCTTCCTCATTCTGATGCTCGGTTTGAACTGAAGCAGATCGTCTTGACCAAGTCTACATGCCTAAATGCATTGAGTTTCAGCAATGTGATTGGCTGATTAGAAATTTGCATTAATGAGCAGTTGGACAGGTGTACCTAATAAACTGGCTGGTGAGTGTATATCTGAAAGAAAATGGTGGGATGTCATGAATGGGAATAAAGTTTCAAACACCTGTAGGTTTGAGAATGGTTTATTCAAGTTTTGTATGTGCTTAAATACATGGACCACTTCAGTATTGCCTGCAATAACTGTACAAACACAATGTAGTTTATTGGTAAACAGCATAACTGTATGAACGAATGGCACCAATGTTCCTCTTTAGTAAACCAATTAGAAGCAAAAAGCAGGCAGTGGCATTAACGGGATAACATTAAGCAAAATTTACTATTAGTGTTAAAGGGAAACTTCGCACAAAAATTTAAAATGTACTCACCCCTCAAGTAGTTATAAACCTTTATGAGTGTATTTCTTCTGTTGTACAAAAGGTAAATGACAGATTTGAATTTTTGTGTCAACTATAGCTTTGAGGACATCAGTCCTAAACATCTGAATCAAATAATGGCATTGTAATTCCATTAATACAAGTCTGACCACAAACATCTCTAACAATGTGCAACACCTAATATGAGCAATCGTCTATTCAAGGACAGCAGAGAGGCAAATATAAAATCAACATTCAAATACATCTGAAGTCATGAGCTAAATTAATACACAGTATGGCAAGCTATAAAACAAAGCTTTTGATCTCAGGCACTTAAGATCAGATATTAAATGTTACTTGTTTAACATCACTACTAATCGATCCAGGGTAACTGTATGGAACATGTCACAAGCACAGTATTTTACAGGAAAAAAAGTTAAGTAAAACACATTAAATTAACTTCACTGTAAAGCATACATTCGGATCAACGTTTATAAAAGCACAGTCAATTTTATATCAAGTTTTTGATCCTTCTAGTTTTTCTTCGGTTCTTCGTTTTTGTCATCCAAATAGCCTGGAAAGCTTTCTGCTGGTTCCCACGTGTTCTGAAACTTTGCCCCGCTGAGAAAAATAAATAAAATGCAAACATAAAAAATTAAATGGCAGAAAATAAGAAATGTTTAAACCTGCTGCCACCTAAATGTTTAAATAATTAGGTTTGGAAGCTCAGTGGCTCTGTGGTTAGCACTGTCACCTCACAGCAAAAAGGTTGCTGGTTTGAGCCTTGGCAGGTTCAGTTGGCATTTCTGTGTGGAGTTTGCATGTTCTCCCTGTGTTGGCGTAGGTTTCCTCCAGGGGCTCTAGTCCAAAGACATGCACTATAGGTGAATCGTATGAACTAAATTGGCTATAGTGTACGAGTGCATGTGTGAATGTGAGTGTATGGGTGTTTCCCAGTACTGGGTTTTAGGTGGAAGGGTCTCCGCTGCATAAAACATATGCTGGAATAGTTGACGGTTCATTCCGCTGTGGTGACCCCTGATAAATCAGGACTAAGCCAAAAGAAAATGAATGAATGAATGAATAATTAGGTTGTATTGCTGCCACCATAGCAACAAACATTTAAGGGCTAGCTAGTGTATTTACCAGAAAATAAATCCCACGTGACTAATTTCATTGTTATAACTTTTTTATTGAGAGATTATTATGGTACTGTACAAACTATGCGTTTTGGTTGATCACATCACAAGCAGATGTCTGTTGATTTCTCTTTTGTCTACTTTCCTGATTGCTTTAAGAGGAGGCTCTAACACTGTTTTATTTCAATCTAAAATTATGAAAAGATCACAACCTAAATATGAATACAAAAGGAGATAATAGAAAATAATTGTGAGCAGCAGCTTTTGTTTCTGCTTTGGCAACAACACCAAATGCAGTGAGCTGTGTTAGACTCAGAACTGCTGAGAGAACATCTTATTAGGGCTGTGAGATTAATCAAAATCGAATCCCAATCATGATTGGCTAATCTGAAGAGGCAGCGATTTGAATTATGTATTATATAATTTTCCCCACCCACAGCAAATGCGTGACTGCCGTCTGTGTGTGATAGTCTTACTAGTCAATTGAGTGAGCACTCTTTCGTTCGGTCCAATCAGAACTGCGCAACCAAACTATGCGGAAAGCCCACAATAAAACACATAACAGGAAAGCACGGACAAGTGGGATGACGTCGTCTGCTGCTTCAGAAGCATTAACAGACGAATTCATATCAAAGAAAAACAGCACGTTGGTAATATGGGAATATTTCGGTTTCACAGACCAAAATCAAAACACCTAACAAAAACAGGTAATCTGTAACGGCTGTCACAGAATTGTTGCCACAGCACGAGGAAATACATCAACCAGCACCTAAAACGCACCACAGGAGGCCATATGAGGTGCGTCTTGCTAAAAAGTCAACTAAAAGTATTGCCAGTGACACTTAATCTAGTAGCTAGCAACAGCAAAGTATGATTTCACAGTTGTTTGCAGCTGTTACACCATATGGAAAAAAAAAAAAAAAAACATTACGAAGGTACCAGGAGATAACTCACTACTGTTTGCTGCTCTTGAGAAAAATTTGTGTTTAATTTGTGTTACATATTTATGAACAAATTTGAATAAAAGTTGAAGTAAATATCTTTTTACTGCATTTTAGCAGAAAGAAGCTACGATACAGAATATTGAGCTGAAGCTTGACTGCAAAATTAAATCACAAATCAAACAGAAAACTGGCTAAAATAAATAATAATTAAAATTGCAATTAGATATTTTCCGTTGTACTTATACAGTTTCAGGTGCACATCAGTGGTATGACAGCTAGGGGTGGGCGGTACACCGGTGTCATAGTCATCACCGGTGTGACATTGCGCCACGACATGGATTTTCTAATACCGTCAATACCGTAATAAATCAATTATGCGCCTTGAACGGCTGCATTTACATCAATAATAGCTAATTCTAAATAATAAGGCATTCAATTTTCTTCAAACGTTCAGTTGTGGTCTGAATACATGTCCTTATACTACAGGGCTCGAAATTGCAACCATTTTGGTCATGTGAGCGCCCGAAATTTAATCTATGTGCCCTCATAATATATTTGGGAGCATTTGTGTGTCTGAATATAATGGTTGTAGTGCAATCTGATTTGATTTTCTCTAAAAACTTGCTGAATCGCTCTACCCTGCTGCTGTATTGGTTCATATTAGCTGTCAGCCACTCAACGCTTCCCGCTGTCAGATAACAGGGAGCTTTTGTTACTGCAGGAAATGCAAACGGCTGAAGAGTGAAAATTGCACAGGTTTGCAAACCTCACCTAAAGTTATAATAATAATAATGGCGCAGATGACAGCGATCATGACATGAGGTAAATGTTGATCCGCCAGCTGAGATCAATCGAGTGTTTTCGGAGAAGGTGCCCGAATCTCGATGCGTTGCATTCACCGCGTGTTCAGCGCAAATGTCCGCTAAATATAAAGTCTAATACTGTAGACATCATCGCCAAAGAAACTCACCTTTACTAAGTTTACACTAAAACTACGGCTCATAACAAAGAGCGGAATTGCGCTGGTGGTCATCGCGAGAATCCTGCTCTGTCTGCTCATAAATTGGTGCGGCTGACTCGCCTGCTTTATTCCACCAACACAGAGAAATGAAGATCAGCTCATAACGAGACTGAGCATTTACAATGACCCAAACCGAAACTTTTAAAGAGTGATAGAAGTGAGACTTTCTTTTGTCCGTTCTTGCTTGAGATGTATATTATTTTGCTATTGAAAGTAATACCATGATATTATACCGTCACCATTCAAAAGATGAAAAATACCGTGATATTAATTTTAGGTCATATCGCCCACCCCTAATGACAGCTAATGTAAAATTAACATTTAAATAAAAAACTTGGTACAATGCACTCATGTACATACATGTTTTTACATTGTAATAACATTTGAAAATTATCTGTATTTCTGTAATTAATTCTGTTAATACATTTAAAATTATTCCTTTGACGCACCCCTTAAACCTTAACCCACACTTAAACCTGCTCATACCACCAAAGCAGTCCCTAACCTTACCAAATCCCACCCAAACAGCACAAGAAGTATTCCTTAAGTATTGTGCAACACTTTTTAAACATAAGTACATAAGTACTTAATTTATTTCGCAAGTACCTAGAAGTTAAGCCCACTTAATATAAAATGGGACCAAAATGTATTAATAAACCAAATAATAATCCAAATAATAATAATAAAAATAATTAGCCCTTAATTGCCCACATAGCCAAATAACAATATTTGTTATCTATTTAAATTTGTTAATTCGGAAAATACACATTTTGCTCTCTATAGTTTTTATGCATGTGAGGTAAATATACACAAAGTTACCTTTTTTTATTTGTTTTGCAAAGACAGAAGTGGCATTTGAAAAATGAGCTGATACCTACTTAAACGTAGTCACATTTCGCTGGCCTGGTGTTAAACGAATTACATAAGCTGCTTTGGAATACAAGTTGCTGTACATTTCAAGATGATACAATAAAGTTAGTCTACAAAACATAAAATAATGGAAAACTTACCACAATGTGCAGGGCAACCATTTGACTCGAACTTCATTTCTTCCCTTTTAAAAAGAGTAAAGAATGTTAAAGAGTGATAACACTTTTCTTTTCAAAATTCTTTTTGAGTGATCACCTCTTACCTTATTGTTTCTCCATCTCAGAATATTTTCAACAGGAAACACGCCATTGTATGCATCATGGGAACACTCTACAGCAAAAATATTGAGAATTACATTGCAGAACACCTAATAATACATTACATCAAGCCACTTTGTTTTTAAACAACATTATGTAATTTGTGTAAGATTACCTGCCATTCTCCTCTTTCTTGGTGGAGTATAGAGTCCGGACTCATCACTGGGAAGTTTTTCATCATCTGTTACCTTCTCATTTTCACACGCAATTGATGGCTCTGATCCACTTGCATCTTCACTAATCTGAATTTGGCAAGAGGTGCTTGACATGACCGCATATACTTTCCTGACACTTGACTGTCCGCCACTGGAATCCAACAGGCTTTCAGCTGAACTTTGAGACGATGGCTGTGTCATGCTGGAATCAGTTAAGTTCACCATTGTGGATTCTGCACTCCGTTCACAAGCAGTTCCCTTGTTTGTTTCTGTTGCATCCACATTTTTCACTTCACTCTTCTGTTTTGAAGAGTTATTTTGTAAGTAAGAGCCACTCAAGCACAAAGCAGCCTCCAGCTGGGAGTCTGAGATTCTTTCAAGACGAACCTCAAACCTCTTCGACTTGATTTCCTTGGGAATGATAAGGTTAGTGTGGATTTTTTTGTGCACGGCCCAGGCACATAGAGTAGCAAACTTTTCCTCACACTGACTGCAGCTCAACGGAGGCTGAACCTCCTGACGGTGTGTGAAAAGCCCCTGAAGAGTATTGAACACCTGCCCACACTTGTCGCAATTCTGAGGCACGGAGCACTTGTGACTTTTGAATTGGAGGTCAGTTTTGAATCTTCTCTCACATTTTCGACAGATATAGACGGTAGGGACCTGGTGCTGGGCTTTGGAAGGGCTAGACTGCAAGTTGCACTCGTCCGATGAACAACACAGACAGTGTCTCTGCATGCTGAGGTGCTGTCGGTCTCGAAGACCACGGGAAACACTAGCATCATTTGGGTGCTTCGGTGTTGAGACGACATTTTCATTTTTCATCTCCTTTACTTTTGGACTAGTTGTTTGAAAGTCCACACTTGCAGATGGTTCATCATCATCAACAGTTATAGGTATGGTATGGCTTGATATTGACATTGATTTCTGTTTTTTGGGGGGACGACCTACTTTTTGTCTTGCCACAAATTCTGTGCATTTGGTCTTTGGGCTGTTAGTCTTCTGGATTTTAACTTTCTTACCTGATGAACCTACCCAAAACAAAAGTGCAAATTAGGATTGTGTGACAGTGATAAGCTGCAAGTGAGGCATTATATTTCAAGTCTTAGGGCCTACTCACACTATGCTATCCGAACCATGCCCAGGCCCATTTCCCAGATCGTTTGAGAAGTGTGAGTGCTCTTAATCAGACTCAGGCACGGTACACTTGGCCGGCCCTGGCCCGGTTGGAAGAGGTGTGCCAGAGCGCGGTTTACCTGGGCCCGAAACTGAAGACGAGACGTGACTTTTACGGGATTGTTTCATATTGATTTATTAATCATTCTTAGTGTTCAATGAGCACAAACTGTCGTAGGTTATTAAAGACGCAAACCCCTCACTGCACGACAGCTGCACCTTCAGCAAACCTCCTAATACCTGTAGCATGAGGACTTTATGGTTGTTTATGAGCGTCAAAAGTGGCTGATCTGTCACTGCATCTCAAACGACTAAAACAATATAACTAAAGAAATCTCCACTGTGCTAAGCGAAAGCGTTTACTGAACAGCACATCATCGATGACATAAGCGTGCCCAGGCCCGAATGTAATGTGAGCGCGGCCCGTCAGGGGAGATGGGAAAGAGGACAAGCGTGCTTTGGCCCGGTTCAAGGCAACTGTACATAGTGTGAGTACACCCTAAATTAGCTTTTATTCAACCTTAGATTATTATTATTTTAGTTAAAGCAGATAAGTCAGAGAGTCTTTTGTGAAAGAGACTCTGCATCCATTCAGACATTTCCGAAATGTGTCGCTATTCTCTCTTGAATCGATTCTAAGCTCAGATTTTAACAGCAGATGGGGCTCTGGACTAGTTTTTAACCATACGCTCGAATTCTCATGAGGACGAACGCTTGTGTATACCCACAACTCATGTAAATTACTTAAACCTTTCCTAGCTTTATTAATGACTATTTTGGGTTCAAATGGTTTTACTAAGAAAGTGAGAGCAAGCAAAATGTGGCTGTTTGTGAAGCATAGAGTCATCTGCTGGTAAAGATTCATCTTAGAATCGATGAAGAATTCATTTCTCAAACAGTTTTTTTGCCACAGCTCTAATGCCATTTCTTTCCCAGGTAAATGGCAGACACACACACACAAACATTCCCATACAAGCACACTTTTTCCACTTCTGACACTCACATGCCCATTGCAGGAAGGTGGACAGGGGTCATCACAGAAAATCGGATTGGTCTGCAACCTTATTCTCAGAAGAATGTGATGCATAATGTGAGAAATTCCTCCCGTAACCATAATTAAAATTGTGTTACAGTAGGCCTTCTGTTAGCTTATACCAAATAAGATTTGGGTACCCAAAACAAAGTTTGCCTCAGACCAATGTTGGTAATATTTCACCAGTTCTGACAGAGAGCAACCCACAAGCTTTGCAGGTTCAGAGACACGTTAAGCCTGGTTTATACTCAAGGCGTCCGCGGCGAATGTGACGTCATCGCACAGTTTGCGGGGGTTCGCTTTGGGTGCGCGCGACATGATTTCGGCTGACGCTGCGCATGGTTTTTTTGAGACTCGAGCGAACAGTGCGCCACGTTTGATTTGAGTTAAATATGAAACACTCTAAAGAGATTTTGTCTGAAACACTACGACTGTACAGACATCTTTATGATCTGTGATCTTAGAAATAACCGAATGATCAATAATTCTTGGCTAGAAATTGCAACAGCCGTGGGAAAGGAGAAAGTTTTTGTTAAAAGGTTTGGAAAAAACCTGAGGGATAAGTTTTTTAAAACCAAAAGAGGTCATGGCAAAAGTGGAGACACAGATACACAATTACAGAATATGTTTTTCCACCAGTCATAGGTTTAACACTGATTTATATATTGCAATTTTGAATTTAAAACAATTTAATAGTTACAAAACTATAATTAAGTCACAGAATTATTTCTTTGATAACTGCAAATATTCCTTCCCAGTTATCAAAGAAATAATTCTGTGACTTAATTATAGTATACCGATGCCCTGTTTCTCTAGGCTTTATTGGTGATAGTGGTCAGGAATGTTGGACCATTATTGCCTTTTTAGCATAAGTATATAAACCGAAACTAGCCAGACTAATGGGTGAACTGTGGAGCAGGCTAAATCAAAAATAAATCTGTATTTTTAGTAAAACTGTGGAGTATTTTATACTGTCTGTATTTTTTTAGTAAGTGTACTTTTTTTGCTTTTTTATTCTTAGCATAATAAAAATATATTTACAGAGCAACTCATGTTCTCGTCATTAATATTTTAATAAACTTTAAAAGGTAAAACTGTTCCGAGATATGAACAAAAAGCAAGTGATGTAAGTTTGATTATAAAAAAAATCTTGAATGGTTCTAAAAATCCTTATAATCATTAAAATAATTTATAAAAATAATTAGTTTAAAAATATTGAATATTAATGATATGATGTAGTTCTGGAAACTTCCTACTTCTGTTTATCCGTCTGATTTTACAGTGGGTTTCTTTTGACCGCCCCGTCATTTTAAAGAATATCACACTGGCGAACGCGGCAAGTATAACAGCCTCGTCCGTTTCGTGAGGTGTGCGATGCGGCGCCACGCGAAAGTATAAATCCAGCTTTAGATCCAGTCATATTGTCATAACAATGTGAACTATCACACTTACTCAGATCTTTATCCCTGCCTGTGTATCAAAAACACTGTATACAAAAATGTGATTATTTGCTTACCATCTAATCGATCAAGACCTATATGTATGATCAACAAATAATAATTTACCTGCGATTAGCAATAATGTTTTTGGCTCATCTGTGTACATCAAGGCATTCACAAATATATTATGTAATCTGATATTCCAGTGATTTAGTATTATAGCTTTTACTTCATTAACAAAAATGGCACCTGGTTTGCTTGACTGTGCCGTCACTTTAGTTTTCCCCACACTGACACATCTGTCCTTAGAGACCTTTCCTGTTCTTGCTTTAGAACCCTGCAAAACACAAACAAGGTAATAACTATTATTATTAACAAGCATGCACAAACTATTCAAGATAAAATTATATTAAAAGAGATAATGGGGGGGGAAGAGCTGTTTCGAAAATATTTTCAAGAAATCAATTCTGAGATTTTCAAAATCATTGCTATTCTCTTTTAAATTGATTGTCTGAGCTTATTTTTTTTAAGTTAGGAAATGTTTAGGTGAATTAAAAGAGTGTTCATAGTGAGCTGGGTTTACAAAAAACATAAAAGCTTATTTACATCACTCACCAGTCACACGCACTCTCGCATGAACATTTGTGTCTATGGCTAAAACTAGCCTAGAGCGCCATCTGCTGATTAAAAACTAAGCTCAAAAATCAATTCAAGAGAGAACAGTGATGCATTTTGAAAATCACAGAATCGAGTTCTCTAACAATTTTGCTCCACACTAAAAAAATAACAAATGGGGCACAAAGACCAACCAATAAACAATAATTTAAAATCAAAATGATACAATTAATTAAATGGAAAAGATGACAAAAACTGTAAATGTGGATTCAGAGCAAAATTTGTACTGGACTACACTCACCGAAGCCCCTGGTCTGTCCGAGTCATAGCTCTGCTCAAACTGCGACACCTCCATCTCATCATCTTCTCTTTTAAAATCACTCCTCTGAGCCCTGATGATGGCCTCTCTCTTTTCCTGCTCACATTTCTCCAAATGTTGCTTCAACAAGTCGATCTCCTTCCAGCTCCGGGTGATCTCCACTCTCGTCTCCAGCAGAACTTTACTGAATATTTTGACTATCTCTGAAGTCGTCGCCACCATCAGTCTTTCAACCAGAGTTCTGAATTTAGCCGATAAGGGATCCTCCACTTCCATTGTGTATAGCTGAGGGGTGAATTTATTGCACAGAATTGCTGCCAAGCAGACAATTGCGCAGCTGTAAAGACTAAAGATGGACAGCCTTTAGGTTACCTATTAACAAAGAAAATATATTAAAATTTTTGATGCAAAGTCAAAAAAAAGTAATGTTATGAAAGTAGTTTTTGTGAGATATTGTTTTGACCTCAACTCTAAGGAGTGATATCAGACTATCTGACTGGATACACTGTGACAGTTTTGGCACCATTACAAACCACAATTGTCTTTCTGTACGTGTATGAACTTGCATGAAGTATCCTTACAGACATCAGCAGTTATAGCTATAATCAGCAGTTAATAATATAATATTATAATTAATAATATTTCATTATTAGTAACACTTCAGATTTTCAGTTTTCATTTAACTGAAATTGACTATGCAATGAAAGTTCATTCAATGTACAGTCAGTGGATTTCCAACATTCTTCAAAACACCAAATATATTTACACACAGTATGGTTTCTGCTGGAATTATTATAGGTTACCACGTCAGACTAAATACACAGACATGAAGGTACCATTTTAGTTTATGTGGTTTGAACAGTGCTGTAAATGAACAAATTACAAATACTCAAACTACTATGAGTAGTTTTTCTCTGGAATTGTAATTTACTAAGTAGTTTTAAAGATGTGTACTTTTACTTTCTCTTGAGTACATTTTTAGTGCTGTATCTGTACTTTTACTCCACTACTTTCCTTCAACCTGCAGTCACTGCTTTATTTTTTTTCTTATCTATGGGGATTTGAAAATTCAGTCCTGTGATTCAATCAAATCGCACATAGAGGGTAAATTGGATCATACTGAACTACCTCAAGACATGGGTGATTTATAACTGCAGCAAACTGTTTGGAAGCATTAAAAGTGTCCAAGAACATGTCCAAAATTCTGACACGCATTGACCCAGAGACTAGATGCATGTCACTGATGAGGAGATGATTGCTGTTTACTGTAAGAAGAGCGAAATGGCCTTAAACACCTAGCAGGCACAAGACGTCAACATGACATCAGATTGACTCTGTACCCCGATGTAATGGGGATATTGCGTTTTGTTTCTAAATGAAAATCGGTTTGACATCATAACCCAACATCAGTCCGATGTCAATGTCTAACCTAAATCCTTGTGTGGACGTTACCACCATGACACCTATCAGATGTTGGATTTTTGTTGCCATACCTAACAAATAAATGTAAGTATTTGACATCAATATGACCTTGGTTTTTGGTCAGTTTCTAACAAAACCTAAAATCAACCAAATATTAACATCATTTGCGTTGTTTTTGGTGATCAAAATAAGGTTGTACTTAGACGCTGGTTAGACATTAAATTTTGGTCACCTGAATTCGGTCATCACAACCTAAATCTAACCCAATAATAACGTCTTATGACATTGTGTGCCTGCTGGGCAATCACTAAAAGTACTACAGAATGTTACGTTTTCACACATTTACAAATTACATGTAAATGCATCAGCTTTTTACAGCATCCTACTCTTAGGTACATTTGAAAGGGCTACTTTTTACTCATACTTTGAGTAATATTCACAACAGATGCTTTTATTTTACTTGCTCTACATTTTTAGGCAAGTAATGGTATTTTTACTTAAGCATGATTTTTCATTTTTCAGTACTCTTTCCACCACTGGGTTTGAACAGTGCCTTCATTGAAAAACATATTATATTATATTATATACACTAAAAAAAAAGAACTACTGCTTGTTCAAACTGCTTATTTAATGAGTTGAAACAACACAATTCTTAAGTTCTCTTTCAGACAACTTAATTGTTTTAGATTTACTCCACTTAAATTTGTAAAATTGATTACGTTAACTTAATCTGTGTACTGAGGTAAAGTTGGTTTTATATTCGCACATTCAGACTTTCTACTTGATAACATCGTTTCAGAAAAGGGTTATTTGCAAATACGAAATAGTGACCTCAAAGTAGTGCTAATGTTGTTTTGAAGACACACATGTGATTTCATGCCGATAATTCAAAGTATCATGGTAAAAATATACAGGGAGCATGTCAAGTTGTCACTGAACGAATGAGCGAATATAAAACCAACTTTACCTCAATAATTTGTGTTGGGACAACATAAAGGAATTGTGTGGAACCCAGCATTTTTACAGTGTAACTTAACGTTATATGATAAAAAAAATGTATTCTGCTGAACAGTTTTTGTTACGCATTAAAAATGCGTGTGTGGGAATTGAGATAATTAACTTTCTATAACAGGCTGCTTAGTGATTTAATGGGCATGACCTGTACAAAAAAACGTGGATGGAGGCATTCCTCACGTTTAAATGGACATGTCTGATGAAGAAACCAACCAAAAAACAAGTTTTCTACCCAATAATATTCCCCATAACAGCTCATTCGTGACTAATATCTCCAGTTTTCTGTAAACAAAGATGAAGTGGTCACGCGCTCTTCAAATAAACAACTTTCACCGTTTCTAGGGCAGCTGCAAGTTTTCCTCACCTCATCAATAGTCTGAAGCGGGAATCATTTCATGATGGCGCCTGTGCAGATTCTAAAAACGCAAACTTGTATTAAAACATGTTTACAGACACTTAATGAAATAAACGCATCATTTCACAGCTTACCTTCGACAAAAACCGCAATTTTCCCGTTTCAGACCGACGCTCTTATTCCCTCAGTCGGTGTGGAATGTGGAGCGTCACAGTATAACGGGCCGACTGGAAACAACACCCGGCGAGATCCAATTCCACAACAATGAAGCCTGACTGTGAATGTTTGTATGTAAGGTTTCATGGGAGTTAAAAGAAAACGTTTTATGGTAGAAAAACCTACATACAAGAAATCAAATAATTTGTGTGGGTAGCTAAATATTTCCAGCATGTGTTTTACGCAGTGGATGCACTTGCAGTTGCAATCCATCACTGGGAAACACCCACACACTCTTGCATTCAGACACATACACTATGACCAATTTAGCTTCAATTCACCTATAGCGCTATGTCTTTGGACTTGTAGGGGAAACCAGAGCACCCGGAGGAAAACCCACACGAACACAGTGAGAACATACAAACTCCACACAGTAATGCCAACTGGCCCAGCCGGGAACCAGCAACCTTCTTGCTCTGAGGTGACAGCGCTACCCACTGCGCCACCAGGTCGCCCATTGACTTACAAACTACTTGTTATTCATACTAAGAAAGTCAATGGTTACATGTTTTCAGCTTTCTTCAAAATATCTGCTATAGTGTTAAACAGAATAAAGAAACTCATAAAGGTTTGGGACCAATTAAGAGAATACATTTTTATTTTTGCGTGAATTATCCCTTTAATAGTTCCATCTTGTGATAGTTTAGTTTCCAAAAATATAGTTTAGTTAGTTTAGATAGTTTAGTTAACAAAATTTTCACTGTGGTGATGAGAGAAATAAACTGCACACATAAAACAATGTTACACAGAACTAAATTTTATTCACATCTTCACATTTTGAACATCACCTCTTTGAAGCTGTATAAGATATCTCTGTCCCATAGGTAGAAGATTTCGCTCCAAAGCAGATTCCTGCAGCAAAAAACAGAACATTTTAAATAATGATTCACAAGTTTAACCTGTTCAACTCCCAATATGAGATACAGCAATAAACCTAATACACCTGATAATGCTTTCAATATTCTGTATAGTAATCAACAGCACAGTGTGGGCAAACGATAAAGTAACATGGCAAGAGTAAAAGATGCACCTTTTTATCTGAAAGAAATATGATCGAAGACTTAATGTCGCAGCACTAAGGACAATTGCCAAATACTCAAATATGCTGATGAGTTTTTTATCCTTGTTAACAAATACAGATTGTAATGACAGCAGTAATCATAATGATTTTTTAAAGTGGTGCAAAGAAGCTGAACTACAACTGAACATCACAAAAATGAAAGAGATGGTAATTGATTTTAGAAAAACTGCCTCAGAGGTGAAACCGGTTTATTTTAATGAAAAACAAGCTGAAAGGGTACAGGAATATAGGTACCTTGGTACAATTTTTGATACCAGATTAAAGTTCTAGCATAACTTAGAAACGGTTGCTAAGAAAGTGCATCAGAGAATGTATGTTCTTATGAAACTGAACTCTTTCTGCTTAGTAAAAAATACACTGAGAACTTTTTATACTACCAATATTGAGAGTATATTAAGCTTCGCCTTTTCATGCTGGTTCTCCTCACTTTCTGTTAGAGACGAAAATCGCCTTCAAAACTTAGTCAAGACTTGCTCCAAGATTATTGGTTTAGCTCTGCAGAGTCTAGCAAAGATACATGAACAGCAAATGCTAAGGAAAACTCAAAGTGTGATAGGAGATGATTCCCATCCTCTGAAGCCCTATTTTGTTCGGTTGCCCTCTGGAAGAAGGTTTAGAAGTATCAAATGCTAAAATTATATAATTATATAAATTCACCTTTGTTCCTGAGGCAATAAGGCTTTACAACTTTACATTTTAGCAAGTTTAAAATTTTTAATATATGGGTCTTTTCTATGTTTTAGTACTATTTATGAAGTTATTATGAAGCATGCTGGATTGTGTTTTTTAATAATGTTTGTAAGTGATTTGTTTTTTATGTGATTGTTGTATCATGAAATGCTTCTACCTTAATCTAATTGCCCCTGGTGGGATTAATAAAGTTGTTAAACTTCAACTTTAAAGTAGCTTATTTTGCCCACTCTGTCTGATTTACAGGTAAAACCACTTTCACAATAGCAGATTTTCAGTCAGTTACTTTACATATGAAAGAATTGGGTGTTAAAAGGCCCAATGACTGGACTCCTTAATGGCCCTATTCACTTTAAAACAAATTCCAGCATGTTGAAGCGTTGATCAAGCACCCTTTGTTTTTATGGAGAGAGAAACCATCTGTCTTGATTAAAAGTATGCAACTGTTTGTAGTTGTAAGGCTTTTCTATGTCTGTAGACGTCACTTATAATGCTTATGGTACCTGAGGCTGGATTTATTTGATCAAAAATGCAATAGAGACAGTTATATTGTGAAATATTGCAATTAACCAATGGTTTCTGTTTCAATATATTTTAAATGGTCTTTTTTGTCTGTGATGTCAAAGCTGAATTCTGCAACATTATACTTCAGTGTCACATGATCCTTCAGAAAAAAGATGACTATATGGTGCACAATCATATTAATCCTTAAATGATCAAAGTTTAAAACATTTTGGTGCTTACTATTCTGTGCAATCAGTCTTCATTTTATCTTACCAACCCCAAACTTTTGAATGGTAATGTATATGATGTAGGCATTAGTGCAGGGGTGTCCAAACTCTGTCCAGGAGGGCCGGTGTCCTGCATAGTTTAGCTCTAACTTCCTTCAACACAACTCCCTGAAAGTTTCTAGTATACCTAGAAAGAGCTTGATTAGCTGGTTCAGGTGTGTTTAATTGAGGTTAGAACTAAAATATGCAGGACACCGGCCTTCCAGGACAGAGTTTGGACATCACTGCATTAGTGGATCTATTCTCCAATTACATTAAGTATTTTCCAACACCACAACTTATATTACTACTTTGAAGTATTTTATGAAAATAAACATTAATTGAGGATGTATCTGCTTGTTTTTTTAATACTGTGAGTATGAAGTGCTGTGTAAGGTCTTTAAACTTATTTTTAATTTCACTACTAGAGAGACACGGCATTTAAAACCAGGTTTAAAATGAAGTTTAGGTTTTGATGGCTATTTTTTTCCTTTCCATTTGATTAAAATAAAGTAAAATACAAAATGACAAGCAACTTATGGAAATAAATTACTTTATGGTAAACACATGAAATTCCCTACAAGTTTTAAGGACTTGAACAGTCATCTGGTTCAATTAGTGTGACAGATGAAAGAAACTCTTCAAGTGGAGGATGAGCAAAATAAATAATGGCAGAATATCATTTTTGGGTGAACAACCCCTTTACAGGGTTTCTACAGGTTTCATCAAGTCAAATGTAAGACTTTTTAAGACTATAATGAATGAAATTTCAGACTTACACAAGGCTAAACACTAAAAATGTATAGTTAAAACCTTAAATAAACATTAAAAAACAAATGTTATTGTAAGGAAGATAATTAAACTATATTAATAAGTAAATAGAGTTAATAAATAAACGTTTCTTAAAACTTTTATTGAAATATATTGTTAGTGATTGGATGGGTGTTGGCCCAATTGGGTATAGATTTACATGGACACAGGAAAATTAATACCTGTTTAAAAGGATTTAAGACCTACAACACAATATTTCAGTGGATTTAAAACTTTTTAAAACCTAAAAATAGTTTTTTTGTAATTTAAGACACGTTAAGACTTTTTAAGACCCTAAAGATACCCTGCTTTAATCCAGTTCTGTTATGTTAAACGTTGTCAAAAAGTAGATTTCAAATGATGTGATTAATCATCTAACCTTTGCTCTCCTTCGAAGGTAATCCCTGCGGTTGTGTAGCATCTTAGTACATCGTACGATCAGCTCTGCCTCCCGTCCATAAAACTGCGGCAGTTTAGATATAATCTAAGAAACAAGAAACAAATACATGTAAAATTACTCTCTGCAAGCATGCCTTTATTTGTACATTTTAAAAAGAAGAGGTCCAAACCTTTGTCGTAATCGGGTTCCAATCAATATTCCTGCTATAGGAGGCCTTCTGCCACACCTGAAACTGAGTCAGGACCTCTCTGGCCACCACCTGTATAAGAAACACACAAATAATTAGTAATTTGATGACCATTTAATTGCTTATAAATGAATTAAAATTTATGCTTACACTGAATGTTCTCTGCTTGTTTATGGGTTGTGAATTTCCTTGTTCAGTTGAAGAATGTTCTGCAAACCTTTGGCCGATCTAGAGTAAAACACACACAAGACAAATCAGTTAACTGCAGTTCTAAAATGTAGCTCATTTGAACATCAATTTGGGAGCATTTATTGATGATGTAACATTCTTATTAATGTTTTGTGATAAAGATTCACTGCCTTGTATTAAAATATGCATTTAAATTAAATCACAGTTGATTCTTAGTTTACGTTTGCTATCATATGTGTGTAGTCTGCTTGTTTATTATGATAATACTTGAAATATGAAGTCTGAAACAAAGAAAGTGTTCACTTAAAGGCCAATATACACTGCATTAACATATGGTAACCAGCTGCGGCAGACACTTTGTAAGGGTTTGTTGCCATCACTGACCAATATCGACTTTAGTCAGGTCATGAAATGAGTGAGAAGTGACTTATTAAGGTTAGTCTGTGAACTGGCCTTAAGATTGTTTCATATGAAGTGCTGAAAGTTTGTCTGAATGCCTGCAGTCTTGGATTAGTTTACAAAGTCAAGAAAATGAATGACAAATTAAATTGTGAATAATTTAAAGACTCTTCTGCTTTTGTTGGGAAAAAGTACACAAATCCATCAGATAATGACCTGTGTACGAAGGGGTTAATAGTTGTCCAGTCACTTCAGGACAGGAAGGCATCAACAATCTCAGAAATCTGGTGGAAATGAGCTGGAGGTCTTGCATTGTCCAACATCTGTGTTCATCAAAGGTTGCTTGAAGATTGAATGGAAGGCTGAGGTGAAGGAAACCAAGCATTTCGGACTAATTGGAGCACTTTTTGTCATCAGGAACTGGAAATAGACATACTACCAACCGTTATGTCTGATGGTTCATTTACTTTTTCCAACAAAATGCCATTGCAAGTTGAAAAAAGGGATGCAGGGTACCTTTTTGTTTTAAGCAATTCTAAAAAGCAAAAAAAAAAATCCATAAACATACTGCTTACTGCATCTTTACTGTTGTTGAAGAGAATACAACAAATACATAATCTATAACAGCTCTTATACGTACATTAATAATACAACAGCAAAATAGTTCATTTTGGAGTAAATCATTACCAAATTTCAATATACAGATGTAATAGTGTGTTCACACTTGGCAAGTTTGGTTTGATAAAAACCTAAATCTGTTATTGACATTCTTTTGAATAAGTGTGAATGCTGCCATCTAAGGACATGTCCACATGCACATGGTATTTTTAAGAACAGAGTTTTCCCCGCTTTTGTTTAAAAAAACATCCATCCACATGAAAATGCACTGTGAAGCATGTTAAGTTCATGCCAAACCAACAGGGGGCGATAATGACAGTTTTATGCTGGGTTCACACCAAACAGGGAATTAAGTATTAGTGGGCAAAGCGAGGCTTCATGAAATAATAACATCAAGAAGCAAGTGTGTCGAAGCTTCGAAACGTTTCGAAACCCGTCTCTACACCTAGTGGCCATTTTAGGTTTTGCTCTGAAACAGGTTTAGTAAAGAAACAGTTATGCAAATTTAGAAATTAAACCCCATGTTGTGAAGTCGAGGTTTTAAGTGATTTAGTGGAGCGGGGAGAGTTCCTGACTAACATGCAGAGATAATGGGTTCGAATCCAGGTTGATGAAGCTCTAGATGTTAGTTTTTAAATGCTCTGTTGTTGTAATGTGTTATGTTTTAACATCCGAATGAACACTTTGTGGATTGTTTTAGTCATAAAATGTAACATTGTTAAAATACATCAAGTCATAATTTAAGAGTGGTTGTTCAAGTCAGAATTTAAACTCAGGTCATTTGCAGCACAGTTCCTCTTTGCTGCAAACATGTGAAATTAGCACCTTCCGTATTTAGTGTGAACCCAACAGTGTTGGCCAATCAGAAAGGAGAAAGCAGTGTGCACGCTGATGTCAGTTTCAGTCACCCAACATTCCATTTTCATGTGGACAAACGGCAAAACCATGAAAAAAGTGTGTTTTTGAAAATACCCGTGTTTGTGTGGACAGGAACTAAACCATGGTGCGCACCAAATAAGCAGATTGAGACCTGCTGAGAAAGAGATGGTTCACAGTTCACTTCCAAACAAAGACATTGAAATAAACCAAACAGGAGATGTGACTATAAAAAGCACAGAATGCTCACATAGGGCTGAGCAATTAATCATAAATTAAATCGCAAAGCTGGGATTGTTATGCACATCTTGTCAGGAAAGCACAATTTTGTATAGTAAATCTGCTCCAAAGGCCAGAGGGCACTCTAACGCAAAACTCCAAAAACCCACAAAGAAGAAACCCAGGAAATTGCAGTTGCTGAATAAACAGAAGATTTTACTGCTTTCATTGGATCAATGAGACTAATAAACACACGACTACAGAATAATCTCACGGAAGAATTCATTTCAAACAATCGACTAAGGCTGCACGATATTGCGATATTTTGTTATTCTATGATATATTACAATATGAAAACAATTTCACCAAATGACTTAATATCTCGATTTGGAAAAAAAATTATCATTTTAGTTGCTTGATTGGGATGATTCTGTAGGTGCATCTGCATAAAACCTACAAACATCGAAAAATACAATAAAGAAAAAAATATAAATGAAATAAACCGTTTGTGTTGTTTTCTGTGGAGTCATTCAGGTACAGTAATTGAATAATCAAATGTAAAATAATACTGCATAGTCTTCGTTGTATGAATAATTCGATAAAATTAATCCTTATTATGGTTACAATTGGTACAATTTCTTATGCCTGAATGCTTTTAAAATCCTCATACAGTCACAGGCCTCAAAACCCATGCAAATGATGAATTATAATCTTAAATCAACATACCATATCCTGTGATGTGACTTATTGCGAATGCTCACGTTGCGATATCAACTCTGAAACGATATATTGTGCAGCCCTGCAATCGACTTAAGATATAAAGTGAGTTTGGAGAAAAATCATGTTATTAAATGTGATATTTTCACATGCTTTCAGATGTAGCGGCAACACAGAGTCATACTTAACTGAGAAGCTACACAAAAATCCTTCATTATCACAAAACAATTATCTCGATTTCCTTATCTTCAGATTAAATCAGTTTCAATTTTGAACAAAATTTATTTGAGTAGCTTGTAAGTGAACTACAACTCTGTGTAGTAAATACTCCTACATCTGAAATCACGTGCTGGACATTTAGAAGAGCAAGCTTTTCTGACAATATGCGCATGAAAATCGCCCTTGATTAATCTTCCAGCCCTATACTCAAGAATGCCAATTTTTCTCATTATAATCACAATATTGCCTGTTAAAGATCGATAAAAGAGTCAGAAATGCCTGGCAGCAGATCTTCATTTGTGCGAAATCTGTTTCAGGCACAGTATTTTCTCTTCTTATACTGTTATTATAAGCTCTTCATGAGGTCTCAACTGATTAAAATACCATCAGATGTATGCAAATGAAACAAAGCATCGTTTTGGATGTTCAGTAATTCAAGTCATGAAAAAAAAGGTCATTATTAATTTTGTATTTCTAGGTTAGGGTTAGTATGAACGCCAAGCAAACAAACCAAGAAAATCAAAAGACAAGTGTGAACACACCCTTAAACTACACAGAAACCAAGGTCTCCTTGTCTTTCCGTACTGCAAAGCTACAGCTTATAGATTCCATGCATAACAATTTGTCCAGGTCCTATTCAGTCGCTTAGTCGTCTTTAAGGTGTCCTCTGTTGGCTTCTTGACTTCTAACAGTGCAGACCGTTTATAATATGTAAACATGAATCAGGCTGCATTGGAAAAACATGAGTGAAAATGACTTATTTCCCTGTTCTTCCGTGGACTTTCAGTAAATGACTCTTCATTTGCCTGGGATTCAGAAAGGTCTTTGTACAATGGGGGCAATTGTAAGACATCCCGGCGTGACTGTGGCGTCTGAGGTGAACCCGCAGGTTGGTGGCTCGATTGAATCGCATCCCGCATTGAGTGCAGCTGAAGAGCTTCTCGCGTGTGTGGATGTTCTGGTGCTGCCTGAAGTTGCTCATCCGAGCGAAGGCCTTGCCGCAGTGCGGACAGACGTGAGGTCGCTCCCCTGAGTGATTTCTCTGGTGAACCTTGAGCTCGAAGTTGTACGCAAACGTCTGATTGCACTGCGAGCAGCTCAGAGGCTTCTTGCCCTTGTGGATCAGCATATGAGCTTTCAGATCACAAGCTCTCAGAAAGGTTTTTCCACACTGGGAGCACTGGTGGGTTCTGTCTGCATGGATCTGCTCAGGCGTCCCTTGTTTGTCCTGGGAGAAACGCTTTGGGTATTTCGCACGGCCGACTGCTTTCTCGCCTGGACAAACATCATCGCGAGTATATCGGACAGAACTCTCTGAACCGGCATAGCTTTGTCCATTTTCCGGTTGGACAAATGAATGTGCCCTCTCTGGTATGCTAGACAGCATCAGCTCTGTTGTGCATAAATGACTATGTTGTGCCCTAATACCTTGATGTAGCAGTGAATAAGGTGTGAAATATGAGGTGGCGTCTGGCATGTCGAGAGAGTTTAGACCTGGAAAGCTTTCTACCTGTATCTCCTCCTGATCACAAGATCCTCTGAGCTCTGCCTGACCGGGATCGGCCATTTCATCTTCGTCTCTGTTGATGCTGTCCCACACCGGAACCATCTCCTCCTCTTCTTTGACAGGTAGAAGATCCAGCTGGATTTCTGATTTTACACGTCTGTTTGGTGACGATAACGGAGAGTCCTTGTGCACATCCTGGGACGGAGGACTTTGCAGCAGTCCGGAGTGATCTGAGTCCATCTCCTTTTCAAGAGTAAAGTCTTTTTCGGGTTGTTCTCGGGGTTTGAAGTCACTAGTGGACTCGCTCTGAAGGACCGAACTGCCTAGAAGCCTCTGCAGGAAATCCTGAGGAACTTGTGCATTAGAGTGAGGTGTGATAATCTCTTTTGTTTTTTGCCTATGTGTGTCACTCTTCTCTTTCGAGTGTGTGTTTGTTGTTGTTTGTTTGTTAGACTCCAGGCGTTGTCTGGTACTCCACATTTCTTCAGTCAGTGCAGGTGGATTGGTGGATTGCTCTCTCAGACTTAGGCCTAAACAAAGGGTGTCTGCTCCTGCATTGGAAAAATTAAGATATCATTTAGGAAAAGCACAAAAATTAATCAAACATATACTGTATATGACATCTGATGTTCTTAATAGGGCACAATACATTAATATAGGACTATGATCATTTAAAAAATACTGATTTGTTAGACAGACAAATGTTTATTGTTCAGACCCCCAAGTTCTTTGCTAATTCATCCTGCAAAATTCCTAGTTAAAAGAAAAAAATAGGCGCAAAAAAATCTAAATGTAAAAATGTAAAATCTCATAAAAATAATCTCATAAAACATCCAATTCCAAACCATATAACCAAATTATATTTATTTCAGTTTGCAATAAAAATGTATTTGAGTGTATCTCGAAAAATTACATCTCCCCTGCGCCCTCACAATCATTACATTACATGGAATGGGGGCGGGGGGGAGTTTTCAGCTTGTGCAGTAAGCAGACGCAGATGAAGCGCTAGTGATTTAAATGTGAAATCCTAGCAAAGATTCAGACTGCAAAAGAAAGTTGGAGCAAACGGAGCAATAGAACAGACAGGTGGAAATGAGATTGGTTCAAGGGTGACATCCGCTGGACGCTGCAACCCATCACTGGGAAACACCTATACACTTTCATTTACACACATACACTACTGACAATTTTAGCTTACCCAATTCACCTGTACCGCATGTCTTTGGACTTGTGGGGGAAACCGGCGCACCCTGAGGAAACCCACGCTAAGAACATGCAAGAGAACATGGGGAGAACATGCAAACTCCACACAGAAATGCCAACTGACCCAGCCGGACTCGAACAAGTGACCTTCGTGAGGCAACAGCACTACCTACTGCGCCACTGCGTCGTATAAACTTAAAAAAGCTTATTTAAGATTATTAATAAGTATTATATTAGTTTATAAATTATATAAATTATTTATATAATTATAATAAACTAATGTAATATTTATTAATAATCTCAAATATGCTTTGCAAATATAATTTGTGTTTGTTTGTTGTTTTTTAAATTGTCAAATTTTGTTATGTGCTTTTGTCATTTTATTTGTAAATATTTCTATTTTTTTATTTAGTTTGCTAAAATTGGTACTTCAAGAAGGTCGCTGGTTCAAGCCTTGGTTGGGTCAGTTGGCATTTCTGTGTGGAGTTAGCATGTTCTCAGTGTTTCCCAGTGATGGGTTGCGGCTGGAAGGGCATCCGCTGCATAAAGCATGCTGGATAAGTTGGTGGTATATTTTGCTGTGGCGACCCGTGATAAATAAAGGGACTAAGCCAAAAAGAAAATGAGTGAATGAATATACAATTACAATTAATAATATTTGTTTTTTGTTTATTGCCTTATAGGTACAATTAATAATAATAATAATAATAATAATAATAATAATAATGATAATAATAATAATACATACATATTTAAAAATAATAATCTGTATAAATAAACAGTACCGATAATAAAATGGTTATTACAGCTGGGATATCCTTCAGCTCTCTCAAAACCATGCCATGCCATGGAGTATTGCCACATTATTAACTTATGGCTACATTCATTCATAATAATATTTTAAAAAGGCTTTAATTAATAATATTCGATCATTCATTTTCCTTTGGCAGTACAGTTAATAACAGTAATTCATTACATTTAGGTTTTACATATAATATATAAAATTACAATTAATAATATTTGTTTGTTTATTGCCACATCAGTAGCTTATGGTAGAATTCTTATTATTAATAATAATCAAAAATGGTTATTACAGCCAGTCTTAAGCCCTAGATGCTGGGATATCCTTTGGCTATGCCAAACCATGGAGTATTGCAACATCAGCAGCTTATGGCTACAATTAATCATAATAATATATACAATCACAAATAATATATAAAATTACAATGATGAATATTTGTTTGTTTGATTGATTTATAGCCACATCAGCCATTTGTGGATACAATTACTATTATTATTATTGGTAACGTATAAAAATAACACACAAGTCGGCACCAATAGCCTAGTGGTTAAGCGCGCCGACATATAGTACCATGGTGCTCATGGCGACCCAAGTTCGATTCCCGGCACGAGGTCCTTTGCTGACCCTTCCCCTCTCTCTGCTCTCAATTCTTTCCTGTCTGCAACCTCTACTGTCCTTTGCAAATAAAGGTAAAAAAATAAATAAAATATATATATTTATAAAAAAAATAACAAACAAAAAAAATGTTATTAACATCCAGCCCTAAGCCCTAGATGATGGTATATTGTTCAGCTCTTCCAAACCCACGCAATCCCTGCAGTATGGCAAACACATGAGTTTTATCAGTTTTCCAGCCCTCTCTGTAACTCACCGTGGACGGTTTCGACAGTCTGGCTCTCATCTCTGCCGCTGGAGTCTCCTGTCCGACCACAATCCGGACACTGTGTCCTCCTGCCCCGCTCCCTCTCCTTCTCCCATTCCCGTTCCCTCTCCTTCTCCCTCAGTTTGCTCTCAGACAGCTGCAGCCTCAGCTTCAGCACCTCCACCTCCTGCTTATGGTGACCCACTTCCTCCAGGAAACTGTCCTCCACCAGCCGGGTGATCTCGAACATGGCGGATTTAAGGACGGTCTCCATCACCACCGACAGCTGCGACTGGAATGTGAGGAAAAGGGCTTCAGTCATCGTCCTGGCGCCTCGAGATGACACCTTGAGGGAGAAACGATGAAAACAACCGCCCTGAAACGCAGAAACACACAGTCTGAACACTGAGGTATCAGTGCCCTCATTAACAAACATCAAATATCATGGTATCTTGCCAAAAAAAACTGATATTTTCAGTCCACCGTTCCTGTCACCAGGTGGGCGTTTTGTTTGTTGTTGTTGTTTTTACAGCCACGTGCACTACATAACAAACTGATTATGACTTATTACACTATTATAATTATGTAATTAGTAATATGTCTATAACGTTGCATGTTTATGGAAATATTTTCTATAAAAATAAGCTCGCAACCTCTCTTCGGGCCTTTAATGTAACGTTACAAAGTAAAACAATGACACAGGACGCTGATCAATAAGAAACGTTGCGTTATTCAGATGCTAAATACCTTGTGGATATGATCCTCGCGAAGAGGATTTCTTGGTGGAAATCCGCAAAATGATGTGTATAGAGACGTTATTAGTGCAGTAATCTGATCGTTAAGTTGACAGTCCTCCTCGACGGATGCAGAAAACGTCGCTGGGATTTCTATTTTACTGCCATCCGGTGGACTGGAGAATGACCTGCACTAATATCAGTCTTCGGCTGCTGTAATTAACAGGTAAAGAAGATATGAGACATAATGTCTCAGCGATTTAATTAAACGTTTTAAGTGTATTTTCTAGCCATCCAAATGTCTGAATGTGTTATGCATCAGCATGGCTCCTGAATTATACAGATCAGACATGGTCCCCCTGCTGAAAAAAACAGCTTAGCTGGTTTTAGCTGGTTGACCAGCCTGGTTTTAGAGGGGTTTTGGCTATTTCCAGGCTGGTCTTAGCTGGTCAGGCTGGGAGATGACCAGCTAAAACCAGCTTGACCAGCCTAACCAGGCTGGGAGCCCAGCCAAAACCAGCTATTTTCAGCTTAAACCAGACTGGTCAAGGTGGTTTTAGCTGGTCATTTTCCAGCCTGACCAGCTAGGACCAGGCTGGAAATGGCTGGAAACCATTTTTTTTAATAAAAAATATTTTGATGCACAAAGTCATTTCCATCTTCCTGTTTGCATCTTCTAATGCCTTCATTTTAATCCAGGATACAATCATGATTTATTAATCTATTGTTTTCTGTATGTTGCAAAATAACAGAATTTAACCTACATTACATATATTTTATTAATCAAATTATTATGGTACAAATTATATTATTATTCACCCGCTTCAAATCTTATCACTCGATTGAATGGGCATTATTAGTGGTTATCAGCTCATAGATATGGGCCAGTAGGGGCCTTCTGCGCCTAATACTAATCTCAGAAGGCTGTTATCATCCATCCACATGGTTAATCAGCTATACTAATAGAGAAGACTCCAGATCCAGATCTGTTTTTACATTACTGTGATGGTTGGGTTTAGGGTTGTGGTAGGGGAAGACGTTAATAAAATACAATTAATGGGAAATTTAATAAATAATATAAATAATTCTCGTTAACTTCCAGCCGCAGCTGTATGTGATCTATAGCTGATTAACCATTTGGATGGATTATAACAGCCTTCTGAGCCTACTAGTAAGCTCAGAAGACCCCTACTCTGACCCATATCTATCAGCTGTAAACCACTGATATCGCCGATTCAATCGAGTGATAACTTTCGAATCGGCTGTTATTATTAACCATTATTAATCATTACCATTATTAATGCGCCTAAAGCGCAATGCTTCATGGTTTTATCAATTTCATTGCAGTCGTGACACATCAAATATGGCCTCCAGACAATGGCCAAACATGGGTCATAGCTGGTCCAGTTCAAGCCGAGTTATGGGGTGTTAACTTGGCTAAGACTAGGCCCAGATATGGCCCATGTTTGGCCCTTATATGGAAGCCAGACTTGATTCAGTCATGTACCGTAATTCACTGCGGCATGTGGGCCAAGCAAAAGCTGATTGTGTGAGCCAGAGCTGGGCTAAATAAATTTTGCTATAGTGGGTTGATTTGTTAAGTGTTTCCTGAATTGTGGGCTGACCAGTAGCTTTTAATGTGGAGGATCGTTGTAGAAGATGGGTACAGTGTGGTCATAAAGGCATGGACATGTTCTCCAACAATACTCAGGTAGGCTGTGGCAATGCTCACGATGCTCAATTGGTACTAATGGACCCAAAGTGTGCCTAGAAAATATCCCCCACACCATTACACCACCACCAGCCTGAACTGTTGATACAAGGCAGGATGGATCCATGCTTTCATGTTGTTGACGCCAAATTCTGACCCTACCATCAAATGTCACAGCAGAAATCGAGACTCTTCAGACCAGGCAACGTTTTTCCAATCTTCTATTGTCCAATTTTGGTGAGCCTGTGCGAATTGTAGCCTCAGTTTCCTCTTCTTAGCAGATAGGAGTGACACCGGGTGTGGTCTTCTGCTGCTGTAGCCCATCTGCTTCAAAGTTGGACGTGTTGTGCATTCAGAGATGGTCTTCTGCATACCTCGGTTGTAACGAGTGGTTATTTGAATCGCTGTAGCCCTTCTATCAGCATGAACCAGTCTGGCCATTCTCCTCGGACCTCTGGCATCAACAAGGCATTTGTGCCCACAGAACTGCCACTCACTGGATACTTTTTCAGATGGTTGTGCGTGAAAATCCCAGTAGATCAGCAGTTTCTGAAATACTCAGACCAGCTGGTCTGGCTCCAACAACCATACCACATTCAAAGTCACTTTAATCACCTTTCTTCCCCATTCTGATGCTCAGTTTGAATTGCAGCAGATCGTCTTGATCGTCTTGTCTACATGCCTAAATGCATTAAGTTGCTGCCAATTGATTGGCTGATTAGAAATTTGAGTTAACGAGCAGTTAGACAAGTGTACCTAATAAAGTGACCAATGAGAGCATGCATTACTCTAAAATACAATAGGAAAGGAGAAAGTGTCCGTTTAATGTGTCCCAAAAAAAAATAAAAGCATCTATATAAGAATAAGACATGACCCATGAACATACTGTTAGTATGCGTCCAAACAACTGAAGGAGAGTTTAATTTGGTTGACATGAATGCTACAAAACAACATAGTTATGACAGAAAACGAGACGTGAACTTCTGGCCATTTGGTCCATTTAAAATCTAATTTCATCATTTACATCAGCACTTTTCACAAGAAAAAATAATTGCAAATACAGTCATTTAGCCTGCAACGTACATGGCTTCCTGTGGTGTACCTGAATCACCAACAATCTGTTTGCATGCATTACTGGAAGAGTTTGCTCGGTGTGTGTGACGTGACACAGTGTGTGGCATTGAATCAACAAAAACATACTAAACTACTATGAGAAGCTCATCTGTAAGCATCATCCCTACTGTCACTCTTTGTTTACAGTCTAAATAACACCTACATCTGAAAATAGTTTATAACTGGCCACCCCTGCCTGCGTAGGCCTGAACCTACAATATCAGCACTGACATCTAAACGTCAACGTTTCAGTCCACAGCAGCAAATATACACACATTTGATCTGCAGTTTCAAAATAACACAATAATGCTGTCCTGTTGCTATAGTGTGTTTATGCAGCATTTGAAAGAGCTAATGCTACACATCTGAATGCGTACAAATCAAAAGAAATGTCATATAACAGTGATAGTAAATGATTGAGGAGCGGTTTTATTCAACAAAGCTTTTTAAACTGCAATTTGAAGTAAGTTAATCACTTTAAATTGAGAAATCTTCCAATAACGTACATTTCATTGCAAAAATAAAGTATATTTTATGGAGCCTCACAGTTTTATCTATTTATTAATTCACAAAGTTGTCATTACTTTAGGGATCGAGTACATCAAGCCCACTGTAATGAAAAAATATACTTTTTAATAATGAATCTATAAAACAGTGATTGATTGTTGTGTGATAATATAAAAAGAATGTGTTTGTTATGTTTCGCATTAAAGGTGCAGTAGATGAGCTGCCAAAATGCTATAAATTCCTATAAAAGTAACTCCAATATTGATTCAGGATTTTAAACTTTTGATTTAGCATTTGTTTTTACCACTGACAACTCTCTTGTTTGTCCGTGCAAAAGGCAAATCTGTCTGCATAAACGGGTGAGCAGACGTATCTCTATTTTTTACTGACAGGCTACTTATCAGAATTATGGGAATTATTGACCTAACAAATTTTATTCGGATGAACATTTTTAGTCGTGTACCTTACCTAGAATATTAAAATACATATAAATCCATTTAGCTCATTTGCTTTAATCATTACTATTAGAATGTGAAGAGACTTTAAACCAGCACAACAGAAAATGTTTCAGACAACCACCTACTGCACCTTTAATATGTATTAAAGTATTTTGTTTATTAACTTTGTTAAAATATATATATTATCAAATCAATTTAATCAAATTCAATTTTTTAAAAAGTGTCTTTGAAAGCAAAGTGAAACTGTTACATTGTGAAAATCATTGATTTTAAAATGGAATGTTGCTCAAGTTTTCCTTCACAAATCATATTAATGTGCTGATGTCATGATCAAAATTAACATATCAAATAAAAAAAAAAATGGCTAAACTTTAAACTAAAAATTGCTAAACATTTTGTGTAACCTAGATCCATTTTTAATAACAGAAAGCCAAAAAAATAACTAATTTAAAATAGAAACATTTTGTAACATTTGAAATGTTTTACTGCCAGCTGAAAGTATTAATTTATGTAAAATATTAATGTTCCTACAAAAATGTCTAAGTGTAGCGTGTGTGTGGTATTGTAATGGTAATATACTTATGTACCATTGTCATTGTTGTTTTCAATATTTGTTGAATTTAATTCAGGTGAATTTCAATTTAAAAAAGCATTTTTAAAATGATGCAGATCAGTTTACATTTTTTTAGAAAAGCCATTACGATCTTAAAAGCCCTACAAAAACTAATTTGCATGTGTAAGGAAGCTCAATGAATTTGCTGAAAAAACTGTAAGTGTAGCATATCATTAGAAAGCTCATGAGAGAGAGTGATAGAGAGACGTATAAAGAGAGCGATAGAGACTTATGAAAAGAGAGAGTAATAGAGAAAGAGAATGTGATAGACTTCTAAAGAGAAAGAGAGATGGTGATAGAGAAAGACTTCTTTAAAAAAAAAGAGTAATGGAGAGAGTGTGAGTGAGAAAGAAAGTGATAGAGAGAGACTTATGAGAGAGAGAGAGAGAGAGAGAGAGAGAGAAAGAGATGAAAACAATGATATCTTTCTCTGCTTATGTTTTGGATGCAGAATTTCATGCGATTGCTTCAGAATTCACCATCTCATAAAATCGTGTCATAAAATCTTTGTCTAATCAATTTTCTCAACATGAATTCTAGAATTCTCACTGTGAAGCATTAAGGTTATTGCACACTGAAACCGAAATTTTCATCTGTAATTTTCGCACATAAAAAAATTAATTCAACCTCACATGTGAATTGTGTTGACACACTGCCTCTGAAACTTTCGTCCGTCATAAAAAAAAAAATTCAAACCGGGTTTGATTTTTCTTCCGTTTTTCGCATCCAAAAAAGTTAGGCATTTTGTGTTTAAAGAGGTGTTTTGACCGTTCAAAGCCACCTTGAAAGCAAACGACAAAATACAAAATGCCTTTACATGACCCACAGATAACTTTATGACAAACCCCTATGCTGGATTCTGTGACTGGAACACCTCTCCCCCGCTGCTGTTTGGGGTGTGTGTCCACACATTTGACATACTGCCCATAGACACAATTGCCTCATGGTCTGCTTCAGTTTGTTGGTTCGATACGTCAACCCGGCTGCCATTTTATAATGTCTGTAGGTACTGCCATTCACTTTTCCAGATTTGTTTACTTACGTAAGAATCACAAGCAATGTATCAAAATTCCACTGATTTCCTGAAATAAACTTTGCATTTAGGGATAATCCAGCGCAGCTCTGTGATAAGGAGAACTCTCCTTCCTCTATATGTAGGCTGGTATTGGATAAACACAATATGTAGCCTATTCTTCTTTCTTTTTCTACTTTGGAGAAGAAAGAGGAGAACAATGTATCACTGCTTGAATTGACTCTGAAATGTTTTGCGTTTTTCAGAATGGATTAATTAATACGCATCAGACTCGGCTAAATGCACTACAGAATGTTACGTTTACACACATCCACAAATGACATGTAAATGCATCAGCTTTTTACAGCATAATACTCACTACTCCTGAGTACAACTTTTTACTCGTACTTTGAGTGATATTTATAACAGATACTTTTACTCTACTTGCACCACATTTTTAGGCAAGTAATTCAATTCAATTCAATTTCAATTCAATTCAATTCACACTGAATTGGTCCGGCAACCACATTCAATTCAATTCACACTGCGCAATAAGGCGCAAGATGTGTTTGGTGCGTTTGTTGCTATTTTCAGACCAAGGTAACACTAATTTTCCTGTTATACTGCACGTTGTTTCAAATAGTAAATCCATTTGCACCGCTTTGTGGACTCATGGGTGTGCCGGTCTAGAAAGTAGGCGTGTTAAGGCGCATTGTTGGCGCGTTGCTATTTTGAGGAACGAACATAGACTGCTCAATTGACCAGCTGAAAGCAGGTCTAAAGTCCAGCATAGAGCATGTTAGTTGTGCGCCTCACTTACACATTGCTTAAAACATGCAGGATGTACAGCAATACACAAATATCTTTACAAATGAAAAAAAAGGACTAAAATATTACAAAAAGGGTTATAAAAACCACTGCCTCCATGCTTTCTTTATCTCGGGGGGGCTGGGGGGATTTTTTAGATTATTCATGATAACTTGCTTTTATATAATGTTATTTTATTAGCAGTATTATTTATTATATGCATATTTATATTTGTTTTATTAAAAACAAGCTTAGATTTGTCTACCTGTGAGGTTTTGGACCATATGGGGCGTAGGACGTGTGTTTGAATTTAACCACACATTGTTATTATTGTTCATTTATTTGTTTGTTGGAAATTAAAACTGAATTTAGAAATAGTTTTGAAACAAATCTTTGTGCTTAACAAACAAAATTAAATATGTAGGCTAATGGATGTCTACAGTGGAGTGTGTACAACACTGTTTCATTATCCACAAAAAGTAAAGGAGTAAAGAGTAAAAGTTGAGTAAAGAGAGAGTAAAAAGGACTAACGGAGGAGGCACGTTTATCCTCACGCTGCTGACAGTCTGTTTAACTGTTTTCTCGCTAGTAAAGCGTTCAGTTTTTACACTTACAAAGTTCGCCAAGTAAATAGCAAATGCGCTATGGCGCGACGCAACTGACTCTTAAAGGGAATGGGAGATGAGACTGATTGATTTAATGCACGTTATGATCAAAACACACCATAACTCATTATGCAAACCTTATTTTTCTGTCCTCAAAATAGCAAAAGTGGATTCGGACAATTAATGCCCTAATGCTTTTGCGCCATGAGCTTTAGACGATGCACCTAAATCGTTAAAATAAAGCTCACAGTGTGCAAATTTTGTGTACGTGAGGAATTTTTCACATATGAATACGAAAAAACGCATACGAAAATGTCGGATTTCAGTGTGCAAAGACCTTAACACTGATGATCAGAACTCGCACTGTGTAGCATTACACCTGTCCTAACTCATACTTGCAACATCCAGATAAACAGGAAAAGTCATCTGCTTGAATATTTTTAGATTTATCACAATATAACCAGTATTTCCCTCAAGTGATCCAGTCATTGCAAACAACTCAGTGTTTTTAAGAACACAAGTTTAGCGATGCATGATATCAAAAATAATTTAACCGCTAACCAAAAACAATATCAACTAGCATGTGTAATGTGTAAGATAACCGTATCCGGTCATACGCCGGAGTGAGTGAATTCAGAGTGGATTCTCTGATGCCTCTTCAAGTTGCATTTCTGCGTGAACCTCTTCCCGCAATCCGCACAGATATAGGGTCTCTCGCCCGTGTGGACTCTCCGATGAGCTTTCAGGTTGCTCAGTTTGGTGAAGCTCCGCCCACAGATGGTGCAGCAGAACTGCCGGTCCCCTGTGTGGATCTGCTGGTGCGCTCGGAGGTGACACAAATGAGAGAAGCCTTTTCCGCACTGGCTGCAATTATGCGTCGTTTTCGCCGCAATATTCCGGGCGTCCACTTGGACCCTCATATTGACCACTGGAGGCAAACTTCTTCCAGGATTCACAGTATTGAAGCTTCTTTCGCCCGCTCCTTCAGGATACTGACGGACTTGAGAGAGTTTTGGAGCAGGAAGGCTTCGGTTTAGATCGACAGTTCCATGATCGCTCATCGCCGCGTTGGGATGTACAACGATTTTGGTGTTCTTTCTGACGGGTGCTCTGAGATTCTGCATTGTTTGCGTTGGAATGATTTGAAGTTTGACGGGTGGAGGAGGAGGAAACGAGACTCGCTCTTGAACTCTGGCTGGAGGTTGAAGATGCGTTTTCTTAGCACTGTTGTGAGGCCTGATCTCCATGTCTTCCCAATCTGATGGAAGCATCACCACAACTTCTTGCTTAATGGGACTCGAGTCAGCCTTTTGGGGTCTCAAGCACGGAGTTTCTGGTTCTGGCTGTGAAACAGGTGCTGAACGGGGGTCTGTTTTGGAGTTGAACCATTTTGCGGGGCTTCGGTGTCTGGCTTCGTCCTCGTCCCGTTCAGTGCAGGACGTGACTGTTGAATCTGCACTGCGGAGGCTGTTGGTTTCTTCTACACTGCTCGGAGGATCTTTCTGTTTGTGTGTCTGAGAGTGTATTTTTAGGCATGCCTGTGTGTCTCTGGGCTCTCTCGCTTCTTCTTTCACTTCTCCTGCAGGTTTTGGTTCACACACTGCCTGCTGAACAGCCTGACAAAAATGTGCATGAATTAGCTAAAGCAAATCAAGGTTAAATACTCACATTTTTCTTCAATGTGTAAAATCTCACCTGACTCATTATTAGCATCTTGATTTCCTAGTGAAGTTTTTTTTCAGAGCTGATAATGTAACACTAAACTTATAAAAATGTTTTTCTTAGCATAGAATACAAGGCATGAGGCAGACGCTCATTCTTTTCAGATTAGCTAGTGCTCAAAAGAAGCATTTTGCAGGGATTTTTAAAAAGTTTATTGTTATAGTTGTGGCAGCCCAAAACCAGCACAGCTTATATCTTATTAATATTCAAAAAGTTTGTTTAATTTGCCTTTTTTAAACTTGGATTTCTACAAACAAACAACTGAACACAAGTTAGAATCCACCATGTTAAAGGAAAAAAAATAGTATGACTTTTACTGCATTAGATCAGGGGTCAGCTTAGAGTTTAAGCCAGGGTCACACTGTACTTTTCATCCCCATAGACTTCCATTTATACGAAAATGCGAATGCGACAGAGCGGAAATGCAAGCTCGTGCGACAGGTTTCGCAGTTCGCTGTGTTGGAAAGTTCAAGTTTGGTGAACTCTGAACTGCTCAAAGTCTAGTGTGACCACGGCTTTAGTTCTAATCAAACACACCTGAACAAGCTAATCAATCTCTTACTAGGTATAATTTAACCTATCAGGCAGGTGTGTTGAGGCAAATTAAAACTCTGTAGGGACATCGGTCCTCCAGGACCAAGATTGGTTACCCTAACATTAGATATTGAATCAAATTTTATGTGAAAACTAATGATTTGCTAGAATTAACTTCATTTTTATGGAATGTATTATATCACTTTACAAAGTTCCCTTTGAATGCTTAAAGTCTCACTGTATTATTAGCAACAAAAACAATATAATACATACGTTTTGTTTTGGTTCTGGAGTTGCTGAAGGTTTCTCCTGATTTGTGCTTCCTTTGGGACTGCATCTCCAGCTACTGTCAGAGGTATTTTCCTGCTTTACAACAAGCGGATTATCCAAATCTTTACAATAAAAACAGAGAAACATTCAGTCAAGCTTATATTTTGTGACTTAAACAAAGTGTATTACTTTAAATGAATAGAACATAAAGATGCCATATTGCACAATGACTCAAGTTCATCTGAAGCTCTTAAATTATTCAGACGTATAATCCAAATACACAAATGTACAAAATTGTTAAATAGAGTTTCCTCAAAATTAATTAAAAAGATGTTGGCTCTATTTTTTTTTTTTTTTTTGTGAATTGTTCTGTTCATCAATGTTACATCATTAAATTTATTAACATTATTATTCCTATTGTTGTTTGAAAACTATTTGTGAGTTAAATCAGTGTAGTAGGGCTGCACAATGTATCGTTTGAGCATCAGTATCGCAATGTGTTGGTCCACAATAGTCACATCACAAGATATGCAATGTTGAGTTGAGATTATAGATGACCAGAGACCACAGGTCAAAACACAAGAGATTTGTGGAGAATGCAGAATTGAACCATTATAAAGTGAAAGTTTAAATTTTTATAAGTTTTAAGGCCTATTTGAACATTTGAAGAGTTTGAAGCACTGTAAGAGAACATAAAGAGAATAAAAAATTTTTTTTTTATTAATTTTATTGAATTATTTATATTATGAAGATTATGCAATAATCTTTTAAATTTGATTATTTAGTTTCTGTACCTTAAATACTGTTAGACACCCCGCAAAAACCGATAAAGCACGGTTTATTTCACTTTAACATTTGCTCCATCGTGTTTATTTATGACTGTAGTTTGATTACTATTTGTATATAATAAATTACATAAAATACATTTATAATTCACTCCCATCCAAATCATCCATATCAATCTAAAGTAATGACTTTCCACTTTTCAATGACAGGGCTATTTAAATCATGTACTGAAGCTGTATTTATATCACAATATATAAAATAAAATCACAATAACAATCTTTTCCAATATCGTGCAGCCCTACAGTGTAGAATATCCATTATTTTGTGGTCATGTAATAAGAATCAAAAATAAACCAAAAACATTTATATCACTTTATGTTGAAAATCACTAAAACATTTGTATATAAGATAAACAATACTTTAAAAAGCATCTGATATTTTTTTTGGAAAAGCATAAAGAGGAAATTCCTTTTGTAATTTTTCAAAAAATATATATTTGTAGGATTATGAAATTATTGTTTCTGAAGACGTAAATGTTTGTTGGTCCTTGGTTTCATACAGTTAAAAAAAATCTTAATATATTAAAAACACAATTCCCACAAAAAATGACTTCATGCATCAGTTCTGTGATAAAATTATCATTTTGAAAAAGATTTGCATTGGTCTGCATTAGTAGCGCAGTATAAACAATACCAGTAATCAAGAGATCATCTGGCCACAACAAACAAACTTTAAAGTTTCAAAGTTCAAAAATAAAAATACATATATTAAATAAATAAAACAGTAATATGCAGTTGCAATCATTGCTATGGAACCCCCTGAATGATTAGCTCCCTGTTTATTTTTTCCCCCAATTTCTGTTAAATGGAGAGAAGATTTTTTCAACACATTTCTAAACATAATAGTTTTAATAACTCATTTCTAATAACTCATTTATTTTAACCTTGTCATGATAACAGTAAATAATATTTGACTAGATATTTTTCATGACACTTCTATACAGTTTAAAGTGACATTTAAAGGCTTAACTAGGTTTATTAGCTTAACTAGGCAGGTTAAGGTAATTAGGCAAGCTATTGTATAATGATGGTTTGTTCTGTAGACTATCGGAAAAAAATAGCATAAAGGGGCTAATAATTTTGACCTTAAAATGGTGTTTAAAATGTTTTAAACTGCTTTTATTCAGCCGAAATAAAACAAATAAGACTTCCTCAAGATGAAAAAATATTATCAGACATACTGTGAAAAATTTCCTTGCACTGTTAAACATCATTTGGGAAATATTTTTAAAAATTCAAAGGGGGTTGAATAACAACGATTGCAACTGTATAACTCTGAATTAAAACAGTAAAAAACTAAAAATAAATTGGCTAACTGAAATAATAAACCTTGAAACCTGAGGTGGGGGTCAACATGAAAATCAATGAATTAGATCTTCATCATTGTGAGTGAAGATAAGACGGTCACTTTAAAGCATATGAATATGAAGCTAATACCTTAAAAAACTCTGCAAATATTAGTAAAATGTTTTTAAGGTGGCAGTGTGGTGGCACAGTGGGTAGAGATGTCACCTCACAGCAAGGTAGCTGGTTCGAGCCTCGACTGTGTCAGTCGGCGTTTCTATGTGGAGTTTGCATGTTCTACCTAAAGACATGTGCTATAGGTGAATTGGGTAAGCTAAATTGTCTGTAGTGTTGGTGTGTGAATGAGAGTGTGTGGGTGTTTCCCAATGATGGCTTGCAGATGGAAGGGCAAACATATGCTGTGTAAAACATATGCTGGATAAGTTGGCGGTTCATTCCGCTGTGGCGACCCTTGATTAATAAAGGGACTAAGCCGAAAAGAAAATGAATGACTGGATGTTTTTAAGGTAATTACTTTTGGTTCATTATTACACTATTATTATTATTATGTAAATAATTAGAATGAAACTTAAGATAGGAAACACATTGAATATAGTTATTTGTCAAGCTAATGACCCATGTAAACACAATGAGGTAAAGTTGGTTTTATGTTCAAACATCCGTTCAGTTAAAACTTGGTACACACTGCCTATTGTTTACCACGCTACTTTAAATATTCAGTCTAAAATAGCATGTAGGTATGACTTCAAAACAACATAAACAACATTAGCACTATTTAATTGGTTGTGAACAATACTTTGATCGTCATTAGCTGCTAAAGTGATTTTCCTATTTAGAATTAGCAAAGAATACTTTTATAAGATTATATTAATAAGGAGAAAGTCCAAATTAATATATGAACATAACCTAATAATTGTAAACACATTGAGGTAAAATTGGTTTTATATTCACACATTCAGACTTTCTCCTCAATAATATAATTTCAGAAAAGTATTCTTTGCCATTTCATAATGGTCAAAACATTAGGCAGCCAATGACTATCAAAGTACAACATTGTTCATAGTAGAATAAATAGTGCTAATGTAGTTTTGAAGTCATACTTACATTTGATGTCAGACATAATATTCAAAGTATCATGGTAAACACTATAGGGAACATGTCACAAGTTGTCATGGAATGAATATGCGAATATAAAACCAACTTTAAGCTACCTCTATTGTAAACACCGCATATCTCACGATGTGCATTCATTAGTAGCGTTGCGTTACTCACTGCTCTGTGTTTCGGGCCCTCTGACATGAAGTATCCTCCTGCGGGACACTGCTGTCCGACCGCAGTCCACACATCTGACCTTCTTAAACCTCTCCCGCTCCCTCAGCTTGGCCTCGGACACGATCAGCCTCCGCTTCAGCACCTCCGCCTCCCGCTTGCCCCGGTCCATCTGCTCCACGAAGCTCTCCTCCACCAGCCGGGTTATCTCGTACATGGTGGTCTTCAGGACGGTCTCCATCACCGCGGACAGACGCGTCTGGAAAGTGATGACCAGCGTGTCGGACATCCTGCCTGTGTGTCTGATCTGCTCGGGTTTACAGAGAGGAACTGATCGCTGGATGCTCAACAGTGATCATGACATTAACGACCTCGCATCTCGATTAATATCTCGGGTGTTGGATTTCCTATTCAGTACTAAGTCCACACGTGAGCGGTCTGTAGACTGAGTTTCACACTTTGACGGTCGGCGAGGTAACGTTAAAACCTGACGATGAAATCCGTGTTAGCATTGAGCTCATGACATCTGCTTGGCAGTTTGAAACGCGAGCGGAAATTAATCTCCTTCGCGCGCTCGTAATGTCAAATGTTCGCGTACTGCTAATGTGACTGTAGCACTAGCTGGGTTATTTAATGTATTGAGTAAAATACGGGATGTTTGGCTAATATATCATTCAGCGTGTGAAGACGAAGCTAAGCTGAGAAGACGGACAATAATGTTGTTGTTGGTGACGTCACGAGTTGTACGGTGGCCTTGTTGGACAGAACGGTCTCTGGTGTGAAATATGAGAAATATATATTTTTACAGTCTACATATGAAATGCTGCTTGTATATAATTTTCATCCAAAATATATCTTAATAAAACACTAACGACTTTTCGAAACTTCCTTATGTTTCATAAAACCGCAACAGTATTAAAATAACAGATTTGTTGGGATTTATGTTCTCCAGTTACTATAAAATCAAAGTCACTTACACTCATGGCACGAGGCTGCGAGCAGAGAGCCTTAGTGTCCCACCAGTGACGGTATACAGCGATATCGCACTGCTGCGAGTGTGATATTGCGTTTTTACAACAGTTCGACGGCATAATCGTGTACATAAAAAAGAAAATTTAACATGGAGACTCTCAAAAAACCTTTTTGTATGCGGAACTACTTTCTTCCACTATTCATTCAAACCTGCAGCTGATGTCAGAAGAGCAGAAATCGTTACTAATTCACCAACATCACTTTAGAGTGTTTGAATGATTCTCTAGCGTAGTGTCTAAAGTGATGGCAAAACAGGTGAATTTGTTCACAGTTAAAGATTATATGCTGTGTTCACACCAGACACAGTACGCGCAGATAAATCACGGTATTCGCGAATGAATAGCGTGACCAATAACATGGGCCGATAACCGTTTTCAAGGTATACCACGGTTTGGAAAAGTCAAGGTTTTAGAACCACCAATATTTTCTGTAATACCGTTTCTAAGGTATGTGTAGGATTTTTTATTTACATTTTTTTTGTTGTTGTTTTTTAGGACAGTATCTCCAGCAGAAAAAATATCCTAAGATGTCGTTTAAATTGCACATGAATCTGTGTTTTTAAAACAAATAAAGACAGCAGAAGACTAGGATTCATTTGAATTATTTAGCCTGAGGTGTTTACTGCTCCAAACTATTATACATCTTTCAAAAACTAAAATATATTGTTTTCAAGGGGGAATTTTTTTTTTGTCTTACCCAGACATTTAAAAAGAATATATTTTAAAGCAGTGAGCACAATACCATGATATTTTTATCCAAGGTTATCATACCGTCAGATTCTTATATCGGCCCATGCCTAATAGACGAGTGAACTTTAGGAGTTTATTCGCGCGTCAAATTTACTTCGCAATACACGCAGATTTGTATCATGGGCAGGGCTTCTGTTTGCCTGGTGACTCTAGCTTCGTTGTTAAATGGCTAACGTGAATTTTATTGAGAGAATAGCTGAGTTTATGTGCTTTAGCAAGACTAAAATACAGCGCCGATTCATTTGGAGCTGCGCCGCAGGAAGTCTATTCGTGTCTTTGCATTGACTTAACATGTAAATCACTTGAGCTTGGTACTTCTTCCACGTCTGGTGTGAACACAGCATAAGACTGAACGGCACAAAATGCCATCAGTCTAGAGACATTTCCCGGTATTTCTCTTAGTCTAAAATAACTAAAACTGGAATAAAAAAAAAATTATATTTAAACATACATTTACATTTATGCAGTTAAATGCTTATAACATTTTCAATCACGTGGATTATAGTTTTAACAAACACTGTTATATATATTTGACAGTACCAATAAAGTAAATGCACTTTAAGATAAACAACTGCCACATTTATATACAAAATAAATATAATCAGTTGAATTAAAACTACTACGCAATTCATAAAAAAACATAAAAGTACTTGCGTGACAAATTACCACTTGCTCCAGTAAGATGGAGAATGCATACGTAAAATACATTAAGGATATTGATTTAGGTAACATATATATGCATATATGTAAAGAAGGTCAAGATGCTCCAGGATTGGCCAGCCTAGTCACCAGACATGAACATTATTAAGCATGGCTGGGGTAAAATGAAGGAGGAGGCATTGAAGATAAATCCAAAGAATCTTGATGAACTCTGGGAGTCCTGCAAGAACACTTTCTTTGCCATTCCAGATGACTTTATTAATAAGTTATATCAGTCATTGCAGAGATGTATGGATGCAGTCATCCAAACTGGGAGTCATACATAATATTTAAATATTTATTCTTTTTCCACAGCACCATGACTTTATATTCTATACTGTACATTATTTCTGTTAAGTGACAAGACTTTTGTCTAAGCAAAGTCAGACCTTACTGTCCTAATTAAATAATTTAAAATCAAGGCATGATCATATTTTATTTTGGTAAAATAAGCACAATCTAGAGGCCTTTGTCTTTTATATAAGCCACTTTTGATACCAAATGATCAACTAGAAGTCAAGATATTATTTGTTGTTCCTAAAACTTGGATAAGCGACAAGACTTTCGTCAGGTAGTGTATATATATATATATATATATATATATATATATATATATATATATATATATATATATATATATATATATATATATATATATATATATATATATATATATATATATATATATATATATGCATGGATATATGTATATATACACATATACATACATGTATGTATGTATGTATGTATGTATGTATGTATGTATGTATGTATGTATGTATGTATGTATGTATGTATGCATGCATGCATGCATAGATAGATAGATAGATAGATAGATAGATAGATAGATAGATAGATAGATAGATATAAGGCATTGATTCTGACATACTCAAAAGGTAATTTGATAAACAAACATCTCTGAAATCTCCTATAAATAAACTGTCAGTCAGCCACTCTGACTTCCTGTTATGGCCGCATGATCCACTTGGATCTTCAATCATTTTTATTTAATCGAAGGACTGTAAAGAATGAAAATAAACAATGAGTACATGAAATAAACAGAGGGAGGATTTAATAATGCTCAAAGTAAAAATGTTACATTTGATAATTTAATACTGAATCACAAAACTTGAATGAACTGACACACACATTGCACATTTTAAGAAATATTCTCATTTGCTAGCTTTTTTAAAAATAAACATTAATAAATCGACAGAGCAAGAAAGTAATAAGCAATGTCTTACCAATTTGTATCAAATCAACAATATTCAGAATTTCATCCAATGCAAAACTGACCACATTATTTATAAAGACCTGGACATAGCATCATTTACTCACCCTCATGACCTGCTAAACACAATAGGCATGTTGAAAAAGTGAAAAATGCTCAGGAAAAAAATGAAAGTTGTGCAGGTTTTATGACAAAAGAGGGAGTAAACATTAAAATATTAATTTATGCGTGGAGAAAAAACACAAAATAAAAAGATGATGCAACTTAAATGGGAGGTTCAATAGTAGAACAGTTATGCTTTTTTATGTTAGGTCCACTAAGGATTCATAATCTTCGAAATACCTCTGAAATTGCGAAGTTGTCATTGGCTATTCATGTCAGCATGTTTGCGCTGATGTGATCTCAGATGGTCCAGTCGTTTGAAGCTCAGCCCACATATAACACAGCAGTACGGTCTTTCTCCTGTATGCGTACGCTTATGGACTTTCAAGATGTCCGCCCGTGTAAAGCTCTTACTACACATGGTGCACTTGTGTGGTTTCTCCTGCGTGTGAATCCGCTGATGCAGCTTCAGATTCCACAGTCGGCTGAATTTATTCCCACATAGTGTGCAAGCGTACGGTTTGTCTCCAGTCTGGCTGCATTTGTGTTTGCGCAGATCGCTGAAGGACGTAAAACCCTTTCCACAGTCGCTGCACAAATGGAGGCCTTCCCGCTCATGGACACGCTGGTGGACTTTCAGGTTGCAAGCCTGAGTGAAATTCTTCCCACAATGGTTACAAGTGTGCCGCTTGGTTAAGGCCTTGTTGGCTCCTAATGCTTGTCCAATGTTAGGCTTCAGAGACTGATTCACTGGATGTCCCTTATAAACTGCACTAGTATCAGTGTCTTTACTGTATAGTTGGTGTCCTCTATGCCCAGTGCTTCCTGCAACTCCACTGTGATCTTCAGCGGGGACGCTCATGTCTTGCAAGTGGCCGTCGGCGTTAATAAGTAAACAGTGCATATCTCTGTCCATGTCTTTTGCTTCTTGGTTGACCTGTGCAGGTAAAGATCCTGCGTTTCTTCTCTTGATGGAAGATCTGGCATCGTCCTCGCCTATGCTCAGGTCATTTTGAACTGTTTCTCTGAGGCCGTCCAGGTCTCCCATGTCCAGCTCGTGCACGCTGTAGCTCACGAGCTCCTCTGCGTCGTATCGTGTTCGGTATGGCAGGCCCTGGACGTCTGCGATTCCTGCGTACGCTTCACCGTTAACGCTCTGATCAAGTCCGGAGCTCCATTCATCCTGAATCTGCTGGAGCTCCTGCTCACTGTAAGTGTGAGCGGAGAAATCTGACGTCTCGGCTCCTGGAGAAGTACAAAAAAAATATTCAAAAGGCATTCAGATTGTTTGAAGGGGTTTATTATTAAGAATTTGTAAGTATTAATTCAAAGAGATTTACATTGCTATTAAATCTGTATGAATCATAAGTTCACTGCATTATTGTGACATACTCTAGCCGGCCACTTTATTAGGTACACCTGTCCAACTGCTCGTTAACGCAAATTTCTAATAAGAAAATCACATGGCAGCAACTCAATGCATTTAGGCATGTAGACATGGTCAAGATGATCTGGCAAGCATCAGAATGGGGAAGAAAGGTGATTTAAGTGACTTTGAACTTGGTTTGGTTGTTGGTGCCAGACAGGCTGGTCTGAGTATTTCAGAAACTACTGATCTATTGGGATTTTCATGCACAACCATCTCTAGGGTTTACAGAGAACGGTCCGAAAAAGAAAAAATATCCAGTGAACAGCAGTTCTGTGGGTGCAAATGCCTTGTTGATGCCAGAGGTCAGAGGAGAATGACCAGACTGGTTGAAGTTGATGGAAAGGCAACAGTAACTCAAATATCCACTCGTTACGACTGAGGTATGCAAAAGAGCAACTCTAAATGCACAACACGTCCACCCTTGGGGCGGATGCAGAAGACCACACAGAGTGCCACTCCTGTCAGCTAAGAAAAAGAAACTGAGGCTACAATTTGCACAGGCTCACCAAAATTGGACAATAGATGATTGGAAAAACGTTGCCTGGTCTGATATGTTTCGATTTCTGCTGCAACATTCGCATTGGTATGGCATGGTTTCCGCTACATTCATTCTTCCATGGCGGGACGCCACACCACACCAAAATTCATCCTGCCACGGCTACATTACAGCTTCTCATTCAAAACATTTTATTTTTTTAATAGCGGGTGATATTAAAGGGTGAGTGAATTATAGCAGCGCAAACTTTTCTGTAACCATAGTAGTGATGCGCTCACGGCATTTGTCATTAAAATAACGCCACAGGTAGTTGGTAGATCTGTGTAAAAAAAAGGCCTGCCGCCACAGAAAAAATCCTAGAGGAAACACTGGTATGGTCAGAATTTGGCATCAACAACATGAAAGCATGGATCTTTCCTGCCTTGTATTAACGGTTCAGGCTGGTGTAATGGTGTGGGGGATATTTTTTTTGGCACACTTTGGGCCTATTAGTACCAATTGAGCATCGTGTCAACACCACAGCCTACCTGAGTACTGCCTACCTGAGTTGTTGCTGACCATGTCCATCCCTTTATGATCACAGTGTACTCATCTTCTGATGGCTACTTCCAGAAGGATAACGCGACATGTCAAAAAGCGCGAATCATCTCAGACTAGTTTCTTGAACATGACAATGAGTTCACTGTACTCAAATGGCCTCCACAGTCACCAGTTCTCAACCCAATACAGTACCTTTGGTATGTGGTGGAACGGGAGATTCGCATCATGGATGTGCAGCCGACAAATCTGCAGCAACTGCGTGAGGCTATCATGTCAATATGGACCAACATCTCTGAGGAATATTTCCAGTACCTTGTTGAATGTATGCCATGACGGATTAAGACAGTTCTGAAGCCAAAAGGGGGTCAACCCGGTACTAGTAAGGTGTACCTAATAAAGTGGCTGGTGAGTGTATTTCCAGAACTAAATACTGAATGGAGGGCAGAATTTTATTTTAGTGCTCCTCTTTGCAAATTCTCATTCATAACAAACTAACAAAGACATGGTTCAGGATATTCTCACCAAATCCAGCTATCTCACTTCTAACAAGGTTTTCTGAATTCTTCCTATATGCCTGTAAAATCAGATTAAAACCATACCTTCGGTATCCAGGGTCCACCCATCATGAAGCTCCTGATTACCACTAGTCACATAAAGAGTCTCCTCTTTTAACACGCAGTCCAGTTTCTTGTCCTCTGCACTAGCAGGCTACAGAGAGAAGATAAAAGTGTGCAAAATGTAAGAGTCTCAAAGATACAGAAGCACTTCTACCTTCAACTGTGCACAAACCTGCTTCTATCCACTGGTTGTCTGTGGGAAAGATCTGAACTCAAGCATGCAACCAACTGTAATAAAAGGGTAGGATTTAAGCAGACTGAGTGACTGGCAAAGTCATCGAAGATTGAATTGTGACATTTTAATTAAAAGGATTACAACATCATTTTGTAAATATGATAAACGTGTGCATGAACACATCGTTCACAATAAAAATAGCAACACTGATTTGCAAAACAGATGACTTTTTAACTTGATCAATTATTATACATTTGCCAAAGGTAAGGATGGGCAATTAATTGGAATGAAATTACAAAAGTGATTAAACAAAGACGTGATTGTCATGTGCATCTTGTCAGGGAAGCACAGTTTTGTGATCAGCAGTAAAAGTCCTCTAAACACCAAAGGGCCTCCAACACAAAAATTCCCTAAAGCAGTTGCTGAATAAACAGAAGATTAAACTGCTTTCACTGATGTAACTTGACTAATAAACACAAATACTGAATTATTCCACATAAGGATTCATTACAAACTTTTGACTGAAGTTATGAAGCGAGTTTGGAGTAAAATGGTATTATATGTGCTCAGTGGCGTCGCTGGGGGGATGGGGTGATGGATGGGTTGTTGCAGTCGAAAGTGAAGGGGAGGGGGGGTGGTTTGTGTTAGGGGGAGTTTTCACAGATGAAACTGTAGGACCGAGTGGAGGTGGGGGGATGGGTGTATCGCATACAAAAGTGAAGAGCAGGGGTAGAGTGGACAGTAGGTGATGAGGGTTTTCGCGGATGAAAGTGAAGATTTTTTTTGGGGGGGGGGGGGGTGTCCTAGGGGCCCCTAATAGTAATTCCTGGGGCCCCTAAAGTGTGTGGGCCCTTGAAATCGTCCTAATTAATCGTCCTGTGTATTAAACGCTGCTCCACCTAAAAGACTCTGCTGAAGATTTACTGCTGATAACAGAACCAGCTTTACTGATAAAAAATGTGCATTAAAATCCCATTTGATTAATTGTCCAGCCCTAGGTTAGAGGTCATCAAAAACGTTGCTAATGCATCAGGCTACTCACCTCTGTTGTGTTGCTAGATGTGCTTTGGTCTTCTGATCTCCCCTTCACTATAAGCGTATTCGTCTCCAACTCACAACTTCCCCATTTGGCATCTGGAACTCGCTCCTGTTTGAGACTGTGTTCGTTTTCTACATGGGATCAAGTGTGAATGCAACAGTGAGGGCACTGATCACACAATCCTTTAATTATCTTTAAACGTACAAGAGAAACTTAATTTGATCTTTAAAGCACCTCTATTATATTCATTCATTCACTTTCCAGCTTAGTCCCTTTATTTATCAGGGGTCACCTCTATTATAATATAATATAATAAAATACTTTACGAGTTTCTATATTACCATTTTATTTATATGTAAAATAAAAATATGTATAATACTTTTTATAATATTCATACCTTATGTTGAAATAAAAAATACTGTTTAAATAAGGTTCGGTATTACTAATTTACTAACTAATGCATGATGAATTTCCTTTCATACTAACTAATGCATGATGATAAAGGTCTGCTATTTTTATCTGACTTGACTATTCATTCATTTTCTTTTTGGCTTAGTCCCTTTATTAATCTGGGGTTGACACAGCAGAATGAACCGCCAACTCATCCAGCACATGTTTTTATGCAGCGGATGCCCTTCCAGCTGCAGCTCATCACTGGGAAACACCCATACACTCTCATTCACACTCATACACTACGGACAATTTAGTGTACGGACCACATGTCTTTGGACTTGTGGGGAAAACCGGAGCACCCGGAGGAAACCCAAGCGAATACAGGGAGAACATGCAAACTTCACACAGAAACGCCAGCCGAGGCTCGAACCAGCAACCTTCTTGCTGTGAGGCGACAGCACTACCTACTGCGCCAACCCGTCACCTCTGACTTGACTATTTGTATTATTTATTACATTTTTTTTCCTTTGAATATTGTGATTTTGAGTTATTTTGATTTGTAATGTAGCAGTTTCCTTTCTGATTATTGAATGGGTCAATTCGACTCCAAAAATAGGAATATACAAATTACAAATACACAACATCACCCAACTTCATTTTTTTCTTTGTGGAACAAGTAGAGAAAATCGAGATATTGAACTATTGGGAATAATTATTGTGAACAAACCTGGTTGTCAGTGGTGAAAAGAGTACTGAAAAACCATACTCAAGTAGAAGTACCATTACATGCTCAAAAATGTGGAACAAGTAGAGTAAAAGTCTCTGTTGTTAATATTACTCAAAGTACGAGTAAAAAGTAGACCTTTCAAAAGTACTCAAAAGTAGTGAGTATTACACTGTAGAAAGCTGATTCATTTACATTTATTGGTTGTCCATAATCGTAACATTTTGTAGAGCATTTAGTTGTTGTCCAGCAGGCACACAGCGTCATAAGACATTAATATTTGGTTAGATTTCGGTTGTGTTGTCAGGTGACCAAAATTCAATGTCTAGCCAGTGTCTAAGGACAATGTCATTTTGATCACCACATCAAATGGCATTGATATTTGGTTGATTTTAGGTTGTGTTGAAAAGTGACCAAAATCCAATGTCGAGCCAACATCTTAAATCACATTGACATCAAAAACTGACATTTATTCGTCAGGTATGGCAACTAAATTTGGTTGATTTTAGGTTGGACTTGGAAATTGACGTCAAACTGATTTTCATTTCCGAACAAAATGCAACGTCCCCACGACGTTGAGGCACAACGTCAATCTAACATCATATTGACGTCTTGTGCCAGCTGGGTGTTTAAGGCCATTTTGGTCATCATACAGTAAACATCTGTCATTCATAAAGTAGTGACTGCAGGTTGAAGGAAAGTAGTGGAGTAAAAGTACAGATACAGCACTAAAAATGTACTCAAAAGAAAGTAAAAGTACACATCTTTAAAACTACTTAGAAATTTACCATTTCTGAGAATTTCTGAGTAGTTTGAGTATTTGTAATTTACTTTACACCACTAATGATTGTGAACAAACCTGATTTGGAATTATGCTTGTGGTGATTTATTATGGTAAACAGACCTGACTGTGTCGCCTTCTCTCGTCTTTCCTCGTCCCGTACTCGGAATTTGTCGCACTGCACACACCTCAGTCTCCGAACACTGGTCTCTTGTTTTTTCCGCTTGGACTCGCTCCACTGCAGCCTCTTCTTCAAGGTCTCCACCTGCTCTCGGCTGCGAGACACCTCCTTCACGAAACTGTCCTCCACCAGCCGGGTGATCTCAAATATAGCAGCTTTGAACACGGTCTCCATGACCCCGGACAGCTGGGACTGAAACGAGTGCACGACGTCCGACATAATGACGAGTATGTATGAATGGGTGAAAAGCCTTAAACTAGCCAAAAATATCCGAACTACTTTCCTTCATAAACAATCTAGCTTCATCCACCGAATGATATTAGCATAGTGTTAATGTGCAGCTGTTTCTAATGAAGCATCTTTTAGTTCTGTCAGATTTGCACTCCATATATTTTCGAGCAAAAGCTAGCGATGGTTTGTGATGTTGCAAGTTAACTGTAACTACCGTTTATTTAGTCTTTTATTAATGTCATATTTAGACTTTATAACATAAATGAGACGCTGTGAGTCCGTGCCGAGCCAAAACATTCCCTTGTTCTGCAGAGCTGGGGATAAACCGGAAGTACTTCCTGAAGCAGTCATACGGATCGAAATTAAGGACAACCTTAAAGAGACCGCTCACAAAGAAAAAAGACAATTGTGTTTTCTACACGGATTTTTCAAGGTTTCATTTCACTCAAAATATTATAGTTACTTTTACTTACTTGATTTTAGATTGTAGAAATCGAAACTAATCGTATTAGACAGTCGTCACCACCACCATTCACTGTGATAAACATTGAACATTGGTAGGCTACAGAGCGACAATGGTAGATTTTGGCTGTAGCAGAGGTTCCTCAGAAAAGTCTCTCTACAAGTACCACCGTAATGACCTGTAATGAAACATAGTAGCATAGTAGGCCAAATAAAGCAGCTACAGCACTGCATTGCTCAAAAACGAGGCAGATTTTTCCTGTTATTAAGTGTATGTATTATTGTCGCCACTTTAAACATTATAAATAGTTTAAACATTAACTGTGCTTGCAGGTAAAAAAAAAAAAAAACTTTAATGTTTAAATTAAAATGTGCTTTTAAAAGTTAATTAATGGCATTGTTCTTAAAAAGCAAACCGAAAACTGCTGTACTTGTAAACGCTAATGCATATAGTAGCCTATTCGTCAAAATCTGAAATGTTGCTTGGACCTGATAAATATTGGCAATATATGTCATAATCATATATATTTGATACATTTTGAAAAATATGTTGCATGTATGTATGAGATATTTGTATATCTGTGAAATCAAAACATTAATGCATTGTAATATGTATTTTATATGTATCTTGTAATTTAATATGATTTGGAATTATTTAAATTAGAAATCAGATCTGCTTACGTTTACAGTACGTCTATTGTGTCAGAAAAGCAAATTGCATTGCATAAATACAGTGCTTGACCAATTCATATATGGTCAATTCATACTAACGAGTTTGTGATAACCGTGCATCAACCACTGTTTTCAAGCAGACTCGGGTACGGTCTGCGGTACCTCCCCATCTGTGCACACGGAAACTTTAATGATATTCTACCTCTAAGCTTCAAGCATGGCAAAGTGTCTTGAGTCTACGTTCTGTGTCCTGTGCCCTTTGAATCACATCCAAATTAATTAGATTAAATCTGAGGTAACAATTTAAACTGAAAACCAAGCTGCTTTACAAAACCAATAGCTTTATATATCCAAAACATGCATTATTTTACATAACTACTAACACACATTTTAACACATTGTGTTATCGTAGTTGTCTGCGCACCACTAGAAGGAAGCCCACGTACCAGTGGTATGCGTACCAGTTTGAGAACCACTGGGCAATAGAATAACAATGTTTTAAAAAATCTATTTAACTGATCTGGTTGCAGTTTTGGGCAATTTATCATGCAATATTGACTTACCTTTCCTTTGCTTATTCATTACATAAAGCTGACTGGCTTCAGAAAACATGGAGCATTGCTCCCCAGTCCTGTGTATGGCTGAGGGGAAACATCAGGGCAAGTTTAGGCCCATTGAAAGGGACTAAATTCATTAATTCATTCATTTTCTTTTTGGCTTCGTCCGTTTATTCATCAGGGGTCGCCACAGCGGAATGAACCGCCAACTTATCCAGCATATGTTTTAATGCAATAGATGCCCTTCCAGCTGCAACCCATCACTGGGAAACACCCTTACACTCTCATTCACACATATACACTATGGACAGTTTAGCCTACCCAATTCACCTAGAGCAGATGTCTTTGGGCTGTGGGGGAAACCAGAGCACCTGGAGGAAACCCATGCGAATACAGGGAGAACATGCAAACTAACACAGCCGAGGCTCGAACCAGCGATCTTCTTGCTGTGAGGCAATAGCGCCACCCACTGCACCACCATGCCGCCCCCTATAGAATAACAATGTTTTTAAAAATATATTCAACTCATCTGGTTGCAGTTTTGAACAATTTATCATGTGATATAGACTTGCATTTCCTTTGCTTATTCATTACCTAAAGCTGACTGGCTTCAGAAAACACAGAGCATTGCTCTCCAGTCCTGTGTATGACTGAGGGGAACCATCAGGGCAAGTTTAGGCCCATTGAAAGGGACTAAATTATTGAGAAAAAAAAATTTAATCAGTCTTTTTTTTTAATGAGAAATATTTTTAGTTCACTTATTTTTATTAATTCAATTATATAACAACATTAACTTTTTATTTTCATTCTATATCTTATTTTAAAGCACAGTTAATACTTTCTACCCTCTTCATTGGAGACTGGGCACAGCAGGGGTAAGTTGTAACACTTCTAATCTCTCCAACAGGAACTACATATTAACAGACTCATTTCACACATGCTCTTCTCTTCATTCACTTCATACATATCTTTATCCCAAGTGTGAAAACAATAGAAACCCGTGGCAGATGCAGCAGATGTTAGAGACTGATTGAGGTAAGTTTTTTATTTAAATATTTTTGTGATGACAATGCCTGAATTGTATTTAAAACCTACAAAGTTAACTTATGCTAATTGTTTGTCTGTGTAGATATGCAAATTCTTGGTGCTATTGTTTTATCTGTTAGCTGTATGGTGAGCCATATTCAAGTCTCTGTGTCTGTTTTAGCATCAATGAAACATGTTACAACCAATCCTGAGCAAATTTATATTTTTAATTTCAGTATACTTATAGGCTTTGGGAGAAAAAAAAAAAGCCAAAAAAAGCGGGTTAAAAGTTTGATCCGAATAGTGTTCAGTTGTTGATATACTGATGGGATGCGATGACAGAAAAAATACAGGTATGATAAATTCAAATAAAATAATAAAATAAAATAAAACTCTCAAACCATTTTAGGAACAGTGCCTTTTTAAAAAGCATATTTCATATTTCCTTTAATTAGCCAAACTTGGACGCCTTTGCAAGAAAAATTATGCAGTATTCAGTAGGATATTTTGTTTTTCACCGTGCATAATCATGCAACGATCACTTCTTCATTCTTCACAGCGTCATATTAAAAGCAGACCGCAAACCATCTTCACAGCTGTCTATAAATACAACTTTTCAAGCACTCACTGCGGAAGTACAGCGCCCCCCTCTGGGAGTATCATTGTAATCGTCGATGACTCTGTCAAAGGGACCACAACGACTCCGCTCCGCTCCAAAAAAGTAAATGAACCCAAATCGGACCATGCCGGATGCGAGCACGGAGGATTGTGACGGGTTTCAGACCCAGTTCACACACATCATGGAAACATTACTACAGACCGCGGTCAGGGAAACGACGAAACTTTACCAGAGCACTCTGCAGAGCCTGAAAGCGGAATTGGTGCATCTGAGACTTGAGAATGTCAACAAGAAGACAGCTGATTCATCATGTCAGGAAACCAGAAGATTCCCTCAAACTGGGATTCAGAGGACTGGCAGTGTCTCAAAATTCCGTGATGTTGGAGTGCAGTGTGGTAGGTTTTGCTTCTAGCATGGTGTCTCAGTGTGCCAGGGCGTGCGTTAAACACTTCCTGGAAAATTATAACCACTTTTAACGGCTTTGACACGATAAGATGCTGTACACGTAACAGCCGTCTAATTGTCTTGAAGATACTATTATATATACACACACATATCAAAATAATACTAAAGTAGCCTTAATTTAATAGTAATTAGTGTTTTTTGAACCGTACTATAGTAAAGTAGTTGAATTTATTTGTTACCTATGGTAATAATACAACTAGGCATGTGCCGGTATAAGTTTCTGACGGTTTGATAACATTGGATAAAAATATCACGGTATTGTGATTACTGCACTGAAATAAGTTCATTTTAAATGTCTTCGGGGGGGAAATGGACACAATTTATTTTATTTTAAGAAATATTTATAATATTTTGGAACAGTAAACATGTCAGGCTTAATAATTAAAATAAATCATTGACTTCTGCTCTTTTTTAATTAAATTCAAAAACACAGATTTCTTTACAACACATACAAAATGCGTTAAAAAACATATACCTTGGGAATGGTATAACAGAACATTTTAGCAATATTAAAACTTTGACTTTTCCAAACCGTGGTAAACCTTGAAACAGGCTATCGTCCCATGCCTAAATACAACTATAGTTATATTAACCTAATACTGTACTATTGTAAGTTTTCTGCAACTACAGGGAATGTTATACTTCAATATATACGAATTTACTGTAGTAAAAACTAAAGTATACTACAGTGTTTTTTATATTAGTTCACTATAGTTAATATATTATGCTGTAGCATTCATTAACAAAGTGTTGTAAATACTATCAGTGTTAAAAGTACCATTGCTTGACCCAAAATATAGCAGTGGTGTCCTGTGATAAATCAGAGACTAAGCCGAAGAAAATTGAATGAATGAATTAGGGCTGGGCGATATGGCAAAAATGCAATCTCGATAATTATTTTCCATATTGAATGATAACGGTATATATTTCGATATCAGTTGTTAATGCTTCCAGATTTAAAAGAGTTCCCCAACAATGACTGAAGCCACAAAAGGGTCCATTAATTGGTAGAACATACTTTCGACCGATAAATGTTCGGTGTACAAAAATTTGGTACATCTCTAATATCAACACACGTTTAGATTCCCTATTGGTGCACATTTCTGCTGTGTGATTGGCTCTTAGATCAATATAGAGTAAAAAAAAGTCCAAAGCTTACCATTGGTATTGACATAAAATTTATCACGATTCGATATAATATCGCTTATCGGCCCAGCCCTCGAATTAATATAATATGTATAATACTATAACATGTATAGTATAATATACGTTACAATAGTACGGTTCAAAAACACGAGTATTTAACAGCTATAAATTATTATAATATTTTTTAATGTGGGTCATTTTTTGTGTAATTTAGATATGCAAGTAGCTTTTAGACAAAAGTGTCGGCTAAATGTAAATATAATCAAAAAATATCTTGAAGACTAAGCAAATAGATATTGCAGTTATAGTAAATTGTACCAATTGTAAATATACATTTTCTTAATTTACATTTGTCAGAAAATTCCCTTTTGGTTAATAATATGTAAAATAAGAATGTTGATATATAATATAAGCCAACAAGATTAAGATTTTCCGCTAAAGTTTTCAGTAATTCGTGGTGTTTTAAAATCTTAATGTATGCACCATTTTGTAGTTCCATTAAACTGTACAGATTGTAGATAGACATTTTCTTAATTTACATTTGTTAGAAAATTCCCTTTTGGCTGAGCGGGGATGCAGTCCTCGGCAGTTGATTGGACAGCGTCTTCATGTTGGAGACATCACGAGCGATAAACTCACAGATCTGTGTGCGAGTGAGGATGGAAACCGACAGCTGGCTTTGCTTCTCATCAAACAAGAGGTAAGGAATGACAGATCATGCAACAGATGAGTTGTCTTCATTCATTCTGGTTCTTCTATTTGTGTGTCTTCCTCTTCTCAGCTTTTGCATGTCATTCATGAGGTCAGATAGAGTCAGACTGAGATCATATAAGCCAATAAGATTCAGAATTTCCGCTAAGGGTTTGTGGTGTCTAAATGTTTGCACCTTGGCATTTGTTTTTTTATTAGCTCAGAAAAATATCTATTACCTGTTTATTTTAGTGTGACCATATAACATAGTTTTTAGTTGCTAATAAAATAGTGTTTATTAAGTTATTTATATCTTAAATAACTTCTATATAACATAACAATATAACTGCTCGTTAACACAAATTTCTAATCTGCCAATCACATGGCAGCAACTCAATGCATTCAGACAAGTAGACATGGTCAAGACGATCAGCTGCAGTTCAAACCGAGCATCAGAATGAGGAAGAAAGGTGATTTAAGTGACTTTGAACATGGCATAGTTGTAGGTGGTCTGAGAATTTCAGAAACTGCTCATCTACTGGGATTTTCACGCACAACCTTTCTAGGGTTTACAGAGAATGGTCCGAAAAAGAAAAAAAATATCCAGTGAGCGGCAGTTCTGTGGGTGCAAATCCCTTAGGTCAGAGGAGAATGGCCAGGCTGGTTTGAGCTGATAGAAAGACAACAGTAACTCAAAATTGGACAATAGAAGATTGGAAAAACGTTGCCTGGTCTGATGAGTCTCAATTTCTGCTGCCACATTCGGATGGTAGGGTCAGAATTTGGCGTCAACAAGATGAAAGCTTGGATCCATCCTGCCTCGTATCACCGATTCAGACTGGTGGTGGTGGTGGTGTAATGGTGTGGGGGATATTTTCTTGGCACACTTTAGGCCCATTAGTACCAATTGAGCATTGTGTCAACGCCACAGCCTACCTGAGAATAGTTTCTGACCATGTCCATCCCTTTATGACTACAGTGTACCCATCTTCTGATGGCTACCTTCAGCAGGATAACGCTTCATGTCACAAAGCGCAAATAATCTCTGTTTGGTTTCATAAACATGACATGGAGTTTGCTGTACTTAAATGGCCTCCACAGTCACCAGTTCTCAACCCAATAGAGTACCTTTGGGATGGTGAAATGGGAGATTGCATTCATGGACGTGCAGCTGACAAATCTGCAGCATCTGCGTGATGCCATCATGTCAATATGGACCAACATCTCTGAGGAATATGCCATGAAGGATTAAGACAGTTCTGAAGGCAAAAGGGGGTCCAACCCAGTAGAAGTAAGGTGTACCCAGGGCTTAATTTGCGCTGGAGCACGCCGGATCCGTATCGGAAATCTGATCCGGAACCTCATTTTACCGATCCCCCTCCTCAACTGCCCTCCTCCCCTGTCTGTACCATCCCCCTCCGTAACCGGATATGTAAACCCCATCTGCTCTGGGACCTCTGGGTGTACCTAATAAAGTGGCCAATGAGTGTATATATTACATATGCAGCCCTATTTTAAAAGCATCACGCAAGTTTACATCAAGTAAATTTTGTTAAAATTTTGTATTTTATTTAGTGATGCACCATCTTCTGATTTATTCTTATTTTTAATAAAGGTTATTATATCAGCTGATTAAATAAAACATGAATACAATTTTTGCATTTTATTTTAAAAATCTAAACATTTGAAAAGTGTGGATTGCTTATCATTGTGACTTTAAATTTGCAATTTGTAACTTGTATATTGGTTTTTGGCTCCTAAATATAAAGTTATCTGCCACAAAGTTCATATCAGAGCATTCCTACTTTTAATGATTGACTTGTTTTGTTTTTAACGTTCTGTGTCATCAGCCTCAGGAGTCTGAATGCGATGAATATGCACCAGGATACTTTCTACTGAAGCAAGAGGGTGCTGAACCAATACTGGTGCGCAAAGAGCCAAATAAGGACACCATGGAAAGGGGTAAAAGAATCATTCAAAAATCTTCTACAACACAAATTATTCTATCATGTTATATACAATCCTGTCATATTTTTAAAATAAAATGATTATTAAGGCAGAAACACAATTTACCCACACAGGCCTGGTACTTGTTGGTGTAATATACAACTGGAGCAAATGATAGAATGCAATAAAACATTAGACAGGACATTATTTACATGGCATACATTTAATTAGTATATTATTAACTAATCTACTGATCTAGCATGAAAAAAAACAGCAATCATAGCCTTTTTTTGTTTGTTTAATATGCAAAGGTTTTCAAAGATTGAAAAGAAAAAACTTTTCAATTTTTAATAAAGCATTGTCACCTTAATATACCCCCAAACCCAAAGGCTACAGCCCTGAAGAGTTTAGCTAATCAAGTTATTTAGGCCTATTTGAAAAACACAGATATTGTTTGTTGGATCAGGCTTGTAACTAAACCCACAAGGAGGGTTTGCCCTCTGAGATGGACCTCAGATAGTTCATAGTTATGCGAGTTTTCACATAAGAACCAAACCTTCTCAATAGCTAAAACAAGTTGGCATACACTTGGTGCCTAGACCCACATAGATCAACATAAAAACATTGAACATTACACCATCCCAAGGATTCAATTATTGAATAGACTCATGTCCATTTCTGCTCCGGAGGCCACTGTCCTACATATTTTAGCACTTACTTTATTTAAACACACCTAAACAAGCTAATGTGACCATCAGGAAGAACGCAGCATCTCATTTCTCAGAGGATGCGTTAACGCAGGGGTCACCAAACTTGTCCTGCAGATTTTAGCTCCAACCCTAATCAAACACACCTGAACGAGCTAATCAATGTCTTACTAGGTATACTTGAAACACCCAGCCAGGTGTGTTGAGGCAAGTTGGAGCTAAACCCTGCTGGGGCACCGGCCCTCCAGGACCGAGATTGGTGACCCCTGCGTTAACGGGTTCATGCGGTCTCCCGAGTTCGTTCTTCCGAGGTAACTTGGCAAGAATGGTCTCCAAAAGAGTCCATTCTCAGCGTTCTTGGAATTGAGAAACAGCCTAGGTCTTATGCCATGGTCACACTAGAGTTTGAGCATGCAAAATTCTGTCGTACGGTACTGCGAAAAAGGGGCCGGATTAAACAAGGGGTGGGATTAAACAAGATGACTAGACATTTTTAAAAAAAGTGAGCGACATTTTAATAAGTGAGCAATTGGTCCATATTTTAGATTTCTGTACAGAGAGGTCATTTATTTGGTCTTTGATTGGTCTCATGGTGTCACATGTTGTGATTTCGCTTAAACTTTGCAATGCAGCGAACTGAAAAACTTGTCAAATGGCGAACTTGTCTATGGGGCAAAAAGTGCAGTGTGACTGCGGCTTTACTAGGCATAGTAAAACCTCCAGACAGGTGTGTTGAAACAAATTGGATCTAAACTCTGCAGGACAGTGGCCCTCAAGGACTGAGTTTGTACACCCCTGGAGTAATGTTACTAAGTACTCAAGCAGTCCAAATAACCAAAGCACACATCACACCTTTAACATGTTATGTTCCTTATGATGTACTCTTGCATCTCCACCTTTTGTATTTGCAGTTGTGATCCCACCAGCAGTACAAACTATAACAAGACACCAAAGCAACCACAGTGGAAATTCACCGCCACCAGAAACTCCGTTTTCCTCTAGTCTCAGCGTGACTTCTTGTGGTCATAAACCCAATCAGCCTGCACAACTTCTACAAGGTACATCTCTAAGTACAAAAGAAAACCGTGAAGGCTTGTCTTCCCAAAACAAAAGACAAGATGCCAGCGTACCAGCACAGAAGTCCACTACATCAGCACCAGACAATTCAATCCATATCCCTGCTCGTACTGCCAGTGCAAAATTATCTGTACCAATGATTGAGCTGTCTGGTGCTCCATCAATACCTCAAACTAAGCAATCAACTTCATTAGTTCACCGTCGACTAAGCCCAAATCCTCAAGCATCAAACCAAACAGTAGTCCCACAGAAAGAGGAATCAGATATGTGTCATCCACTTCAAAACACCTTCCTTTCTGCAATTCCTCGTAATCAGGTCTTAGTAGCAGAGCCTACTTCCAACAAACAACGGGCATTGTTTACACATACAGAGAAATCTGCAACAAGCATTTCATCCATAAACCAAGCCACTCAGACATTTGCACAATGTTCAGCTAAACTTAGACAACCACCATTCATTCAACCACAAGCCATCAAAACCCAAGACCAAGAGATGACTCCACTAGTACACACTGCCATGCCATCAGGTTTGGTTCCTGCAACCTCAAGTAAACCCGCACAAGTCCATGATCGGAGAGGAACCAAACTTGTTCCCCCTCGACCACATACATTTGCCTCTTCTCAGGTAATCCCATCACATTCTGGGACTTCAAATCCATCATTTAGTTTCCCTTCAGTGCAGCCAGTTGTTCCAACTCAGGCAAAGCCAACTTCGTATCTACCAATGCTGGTTTCATTTTCATCTCCTCACCTTCCAGTAAACACAATTCCAGAATCTCCTTCCTTAAACCCACCGCAACCTTCACTTACCCAATCGCAATATCCTCCACAATCTGATCAGTTCTCGTCTTCCTCAGGACAATTTTGTCCTCTACCTGATAATACCCCAGATTTGCTTGAATCTCTTGATTGTTTGCATTTGCAGCCACCAATCATGATAACGCCGCATGATGCTCCTGATCAGGCACCTGCACATCATTTTCATTCATCATCTGGGCAACTTGCGCCTTTGCTAACACTGAAAGAACAGCAAGCTGCTGCTGCTTCAGCTAATGTTGTTTTAGGCAGAGTACCTGCTCGATCTTTACAGACCTCAGTGCCTTTGGTTGAGAACTTACCATTTTCCCCACACTGCAGAGCAGAAGTCACCGATAGAAATGAAGACCTTTCAGATGACGACACTCCCACACTCCAATCTAGACTCAGAAAACAGAGAAAGCTTTGTTTCAACTCCAGACAAGTAGATCCCGCAGTTAAGGAAGGCATGATGGAGGATCAGAGGCTGGATCAGTTGCAGAACGACTTGACTAGGGAATCACCACTTTCTGATGCAAAGGATGGATGTCAAACCTTACCCAAACTTTTGGGCAAACCTCTCCAGAGAAATACAGAGTGTCCCGATTGTGGACGCGTCCTTAGCAATGCATCTGCCTTGGAGAACCACATGAGGCTTCATACAGGAGAGAGACCTTATACCTGTTCCCAATGTGGAAAGGCATTCCCTAGTGTCCGAGGTCTCAACCGGCACATGAAGGTCCATGCCGAGGAGAAGCGATATCAGTGTGAAGAGTGCGGCAAGAGTTTTGTGTACCACTTTACCCTTACCAAACACCAGCTTATCCACTCTGGGGAAAGACCTTTTCCTTGTAAAGTCTGTGGAAAGAGGTTTTTGGCCAAGGCGGATCGTTCCACACATATGCGTATGCACACTGGAGAGAAGCCCTTCTCATGCACTCTTTGCGGGAAGAGGTTTAAACATAGAGTAGCTTTGAATATGCATATGCAGGGGCACAGAGGAGAGAAACGTTACACTTGCCCGCACTGTGAGAAAGGATTTGTGGACCTGGGTAATTTTAAAAGACACAAGCTCATCCACACAGGCGAGAGACCATTTGAGTGCAAGGAATGTGGGAAACGTTTCACTCAGTCGGCTCATCTAAAGAAGCATCTTCACACACAACATGGTACATGAAAAATAGGGAAGAATTTGTACTATTTAACAAGGCAATTATGCCTCTTTGCTATTGAGCAGTGTGGTTGAGTACAGTACAGTGCGCTATGTATTTATTCCCGTTTACACTGTCAGAAGTACCAAATAGCATACTAAGTATGTCCCGATCAGGTTTTTTTGCCCTCGAGTCCAAGTCATTTGATTTTGAGTATCTAACAATACAGAAAGCCGATCCGATACTTCTATAAAACATAAAAGAGTAAAGAAGAGCGAAGAAACCAGGATGTTCCTTATTTTTTATTTAATTCACCTTATTTTAACATTTAACAACTCTGTTAACAAACAGAGCACTTCTGTGAGGTAGCTTGAACGTTCGTTCATTCATTCATTTATTTTCTTTTTGGCTTTATTAATCTGGGTTTGCCTCAGCGGAATGAACCGCCAACTTATCCAGCACGTTTTTACCCTTCTAGCCGCAACCCATCTCTGGGAAAGTAGCTTGAACAATTAAGTAATAAATAACATCAATTCTTCACGTTTGGACTTGTGCAACAGTAAATATTTTTAAAAAATAATATAAAAACAAATAACACCTCAACTTAAAATACCCGGCAGACAATCCCCAAATTTACATATCTCACAGTTTGCTATGGCAATGTTGTCGTCATCAACTTTATAATACCTCCAGACCGCAGACCGATTTCTGCTTCAAGCTGCTTCTGTGTTCTACTTTGCCGGCATTTAACCAATAGCGTCTCTGCAACAAAGTGATGTCATGCCACACACGTTGCTGTTTCTGTGTGAAGTCAAGAAAGAGGTCTAACTCTGTGCCACCGCATAACTAAAGAAGTGTTAAATAATAATGACATATGTGTACATATATATCCGACTCCTGATAGGTCTGAAACTACATGATGGGGCCCGATTTCCGATCACGTAATCGAAGCTGGACATCCCTATAGCATACCATACAACTTTTTTGGACACTTTCGTAATGGTATCTACTAGCACAATGGTACGATACTTAAGGGCGGAGCTAGACCCGCTGCTGATTGTTATTGGTTTACAGAGAATCATCATCACCATTTTTCAATCTACAGCCAAAACACCACACCATAATCAAACAATGACTGTGCACAGCAATGAACCATAGTCAATCTAAGCAATGTTTCAATTCACAAATGAAAATAAGGACAAAAAATGTTGTTGCATATATATATATATATATATATATATATATATATATATATATATATATATATATATATATATATATATATTTATATATTGACACAAACAGAAACTGGACAGGTCCTCTATACTAGATTGAAAACTGTGAATGAGCATGAAGTTTCTGTTTACATTAAGCCATTTTTGTTGACAAAATTAACACTGACTCAAGCTCAAAGTCATCTTGTGACAAACATGTTGTGTCTAATTGTTTGGAAAGCATGAGACGCGCCGCTTCTTCTCATTTTTTGTGTGCTTTTGCAATACTTCTACATTTAAATAATTAATTCAGTGTGCAAAAGATGCTATATGTGAATGGACCATACAGCTTTCTTCAAGTGAGAATGAAGTCTAAATGTACTGTTAGCAATAGAAAAGAAAGCTCTGGGTGACCCGCACTGAATCATACTGTAATATACTGAACCATAGCCTTCAGTAGAAATTAGTTGTTACAGATAATATAACATAGGGCTGGGCGATATTATAAAAAAAATTACCACGATATCATGTTTCATATCATTCAGTATCGATAATTATTGAATATTTTTTAACAATCCATTTAGGAATATTAGGATTTGTTTGTTATTTAACCACTTTATTTTAATTTACCAACATTATGATTATGATGCAAGTTTATGGAGAAAAGTAAAAAGTGCTGCAGTGTTTGGGTGCGCTATGTTTTTTGAGGTAATTTGTCTGCCATTATTACTGAAATGTGTATATTCCATACAAAGTGTGGAGCAGATTGGTTAGTTCTACTTGCATGAATTGTGGTGCGCTCAGGGCATTCGTTCAGATGTTTTTTTTAACAATGGGCGACTGGAAAATGTGCGCGGTTCTGCGCAACATGGGCACGTCGCTCCCATATGCGCGTCGTGCAAGTAGCCACATTTTAATAAAACTGTGGTGCTTCATACCAAATCTACATACTGATTTTTTTTTTAAATCGATATTGACAATCATGTTCGGTCACTAATTATCGATACCGATTTCGCCCTGCCCTAATATAAAAGTATTAGGTTTGATTGTAAATTAATTTATGAAGATGTAATTTTAAAATAAAAAATGATAGACCAATGCAGCACATGCTCGATTTTTCATATCGAGCAATCAAATTGCATACTTTTTAAACAGTGCTTTAATTGCTAACTTTTTTTTAGGAATGTGAAATAATTGTGGTTCCTTTGTTATTTTTCTATTCATTTTAAAGTGAGCTTTTACAGAACTTTTTTAGTGTCCTGCAATATATATATATATGGATAGTCCACCCAAAATGTTATCATTTACTCACCCTCCCTTTGTTCCAAAGCTGATTTAATTTGTTCTTCAGTTAAGCTCAACGGAAGACATGCTTCAAAATAGTGAAAAAAACTATTTTTAGTTGCTATGGATGTCAATGGTTGCTTTCTTCCAACATTCTTCATAATTTCTTGTTTTGTAAAAGAAATTCGCAAATATTTAAAGCCTCTTGAGTATGAGTAAATGATGATAGTTTTGTTACACTATCCCTTTAATGGAGTGAATTTGAGTGCTTTTCTTAGTGCCTGTTGTTACATAATGGAATGAATATGAATATTTCCATTGTTTATTATTATTTTGTCATTACTGGGCAATTGTAAAACAAATGTGTGTCCAGAAAACCTGATGATCTAATAAAAAGGTTGTTGTGCTACAGTTTCTGAAATGGATTTATTCAAGTGTTACTAATGTACTATGATGCAGTCAAGACCACTAGGTGGCAATGTAAAACTACATGATAGATTATAATGCGGCTCAGAAAACAAATAAATGACACAAAACAGCAGGTGAGATCTTCAGAAATCTAAACAGGAGTCAAATTGAATGAAGCTGTGAAGCACTGTAAAAAAATAATAATTTCATCCTAAAATATAGAACGTCACTGAATTTAGTAACCAACACAAAAAAGACTCAAAAGCCATATATGAGTACAAATTCCAGTTTATGTTAAGTGGTTTATGTCAAGCAGCTTATATTTTAACGTTTAGATAGCTGCTTGTAGATTACATGGACATGTTGCAACATCCACCATATCACTCAATCCAAACACTAAAACTATTCACATATGACAACTTCTTTATGATGCATAATTATACTTTATAATCACACATTCCAAGTGTTATAGTACTTAAGGTTACATTTGGAAAGTTAAACACTGATGTCATCAGTAATATAACATTTCTGTGAAGGCATATTTAAAGGGACAGTTCACATAAAACTGAAAATTCTCTCATCATTTACCCACACTTCACTCATTTCAAACCTTTATGAGATTCTATCTTCTGTTAAACACAAAAGAAGATATTTTGAAAAATGTTGGAAATCTGTAACCATTGACTTCAATAGTACTTGTTTTTCCAACTATAGAAGTCAGGGGTTTCATAGTTTCAGCATTCTTCAAAATATCTTATTTAGTATTCAACAGAACAAAGAAACTCATGTTTGGAACTACTTAAGGGTGAGTAAATAGTGGTAAATGTTCATTTTTGGGTGAACTATCCCTTTGATAGTCATATTTGCATATATTTCATCTGCAAATGTTCGTAAAATGTATTGCTATTCCAAATGCTTATGACCTTGTAACATGACTGCATGAAACATACTTACATTACACCTATATTTGAACCACAGTAAGAAAACACTGCATTCTTATCAAATAAATACTAGTTTAAAACTGAGTTAATCAAATAACGCTTTATGTAAACTAATTTAAAACTGGAAAAGTAAAGTTAGTAGATTTTATGGTGGCTTGAGAAAGCCTAGTCTGAAAGTTTGAAGCAGTTTAAAAGTTTAAATAATTGAAGTAGTTTTTAAGAAGTTTGAAACAGTCGGCATAGATAGGAAAGTACATACATGTTAGCATGTTTCTAGTATGGATTAGCATGTTTCTAGTATGGATTAGCATGTTTCTAGTATGGATTAGTATGTTTCTAGTATGGATTGATATGTCGTTAGTATATTTGTAGTATGGATTGATATGTTGTTAGTATGTCCAATGTAAAGTCAATGGCAGTTTTTACAATGGAAGTCTATAGGACAGTTGCTAGGGTGCTATAAGTGGTTGCTAGGGTGTGGTTTGTAAGTTGAAAGGTCATGAGTGGTTGGCAGATTGGTAGTCTGAGTTAAATGAGCACAACCATAAGTCTGTATGACAGTCTGGCGCAAAGTTATGAGGTCACAAAGTTTGGTCTAATGTTAAGTCAATAGGACTTTTCTGAAATTTCCGGGTCAGTTTTCGGGAAACTGTAAGTCGGATCAGTTGGAAAAGATATAGCAACCCAAGTCAGACCAGTTTAGAGGTCTGGAGTAAGTTTGGTGTTTGTAGCTTGAACGATCTAGGAGGAGATGCATATAGAAATAAGTCTAAGATGAAGAAGAAGACATCTATGTATTATAATAGTATTTTGGCTTTCTCAAGCCACCATAAATATGCATAAATCCTGATATATACATATATTTTTACCCATAAATCTTTCATTTTTTTAGATGTATTTGTAGGTTCTATATAAGCTGCATGATTCTTTACTGGTTGTCCTCCTTACTTGAAAACACTTCATATTTTTAAAAATAAAGAATTGGAGGATTGTGTATTTGCTATGAACTCTCTGGATCATTACAGAGACACATCGCGCAGAACGACATACAACAGCAGAGATGCCCATAACGGAATGGACATGGTGAAAAGACGAGGCCCTGCGCCAGACTTCATGTTGTAACTGCATCTGCCGACATTCCCTACCTTGTCGACAGCGGACAAAGTCACAGAAGTTGAGCAACACGAGGCCTCGTAAAGACCCATCACCACATCCTCCGCTACCTTCTGGGTGAAGTTTCCGCTGCCCTGCTGGATGGAAATGCTCTGGATGCCTGTGCCATTGCCGTCTGTGATGTTGACAGACAGTTCCCAGTTTGACGAGCTGCAAGCGGAGGCGTAGCAAACACCCTGGACGTCCACAATTGAGCATTTTGGAGGTGTCAAGTCAGTCACCTGGATGGGAAATAAAGAGTGGGTTTAAACAGCAAGATAAGGTTGCATGCACATTATGTGACCACACTGGAAAAAAAAAAGCTGGGTTCCTCACAATCGATTTGATAGTTAATGTATTAATCAGAAATAATTAGTTTTTACAATAATTAGTTAATAATTAGTTGTCGTTGTCTTGATGAACAGCCACAAATCCAGGAAGAAGAGCAGAATCTACCCTGTGCCCCATAGTTGTTTACAAGGCCGTCTAAAGCTCGAGCGGTTTCACTTTCTCAAGTCTATATTTGAAATAAAGAACTTCTTGAGCTGATAATAATAATGTGTGCGTGATTACTGAAGTGATTAAAGATTAAAGATACAGATGAGAGGTTTGCACTGACTGGGCTATATGTTCCATGTCGTTTTTGAACCCAAATAAGGACTAAATGTGTGCTGTGTGTAGTTTTTCTGTAATTGATAACATATCGGAGACTGTAAGGGTCTGTATGTGTTCATATATGTTGCATTTATTTATTTATTTAATATAATTGCAGACGTTACAGTAGGCTATTTCGCACACATCATTGATCTGCAGTTAAAATCAAATCCTGTTCATAGAAAGGTTAGTAATGAACATTTAAATATACAAAAATATACAGGGGGTAATAATTCTGACTTCAACTGTATATGATTTCTGTATGGTACTACTGCAATATCAGTAGAAACCTGTGGCTGAAATGACTCTTCAATTCAATTATTGTATTTCCTTACACATGCTGGTGCACAGAAATGTGTGAGCTTACCTTGGAGAGAACAGAAAGCCGAAGATTAGCATAGTTTGAATCCGCTCCTCCAGGGCCTTCAGCCTCGATGGTCAGCGTGACGTCTGTTCCTGAGAGAGTCGCAGCAGGAGGAGTGAGAGAAATGACCCCTTGAGCACTGCCGCCGCTCACAACATTGAGCCTGCCATCACAAACAAGAAGAATTGTGCCATAGAGTTTCATTCTTCATTAGAACAGCCAAGTTAATCATTACTGAACGATTTGTGGTGACATTACGTTGGCGGATGTGACATGGGGATGTTCTTGTCGTTCCTGGCGCGGATTGTGTAGGCACCGCCAGTTCCATTGGTCGTAACAGTAAAATTAAGCTTAAATACTTCTCCTGGGAGCATAGAGCTGTCGGCCACTGCCTGAGGGGAAACAAAAAGTATCAGGAATCAAGATTTGCTCTAACAAAAGAAGTTAAAGATCCCGTTAAGTGCTTTGAAATGTGCATTTTTTATTCAATGTTTGGAATAATCTCAAGCAAAACACGATGAAAGGGTGGGACATAGAGTAGCTCCTCCCCTTTTAAAACAACAGCCAATAGCATTTTTTGTTTTATCACAGCTCTGCCAGTGAGAGTGGTTGAGCTGAAGCGCATCAAACGTCAGACACTAGAGAGCATTTGAATAGTCAAGATTTAATAAGAAACTGAGGTGACGTGAACGATTGAATATTTATATTTATCTTCTAAATGTGAATTTTGTCACTGTTTTGGAGCACACTAGCTTATAGATATCCAAAAAAACTAACAATACTGATACTAACATCTAAAAAACTTTATTTTAATTTAATGGGCTCTTTAAGAGCTCTCTACTGCCCTCTACAAGTTAAAACCGAGATATTTTTAATGACTCTCAGCCGTTCAGCAACATAAATATTTTTAAAAACAGATTCAAAACTAATGTGTTTTTTTTTGTTAGCATGTTACTTAGTTAACAGAACATTCATTCATTCATTTTCTTTTTGGCTTAGTCCCTTTATTAATCTGGGGTCGCCACAGTGAAATGAACCGCCAATTTATCCAGCACATGTTTTATGCAGCAGATGCCCTTCCAGCTGCAACCCAGTTAACAGAACAATATTTTAAAACCATAAAAATACAGCACACACCTTTTGTTTTTTGGAGAAGAATTGGCTGCCATCGAAATAATTAGAGATCCAAACTGTCCATTTTTCTCATACAAAATTTACCTATAGTTTAGTAAAAGTTTAGTAACCATGGCTTTTTGGTGCATGTATTGCTATTCTATGAAGTTTTACTACAAACACCATGATTAAACTATTGTAAGTTTAAGAAAATTATGGTAGATTTGGGTTGGTTTAACTACAGTAACATTCATTCATTTTCTTTTCAGCTTAGTCCCTTTATTAATCTGGGGTCGCTGCAGCGGAATGAACCGCCAACTTATCCAGCATATGTTTTACGCAGCGGAAGCAAACATCCCAACTCTCCCGGAAGTTCCAGGAGTCTCCCGCAAATGCATAGAGATTTCTGGATGCCCGCAAACGAATGAGAACCTCCCAAATATCAAATATGTCACGCTCCACCACCCACTCCCCCTTGTGTCAGGAACGTTGGGCTCCTCCCCCTAACATCTCCTGCAAATCATCTCTCTCTCCCCTGGAATTGACTTTCCCCAAGTTGGGATGTCTGCAGATGCCCTTCTAGCAGCAACCCATCACTGGGAAACACCCATACATTCACACACATGTACTACGGACAATTTAGCTTACTCAATTCACCTGTTCCGCATGTCTTTGGACTGTGGGGGAATCCGGAGCACCCGGAGGATTCCCACACCAACACGAGGAGAACATGCAAACTCCACAAAAAAATGCCAACTGACCCAGCCGAGGCTCGAACCAGCAGCCTTCTTGCTGTGAGGTGACAGTGCTACCCACTGCGCTGCCCCCACAATAACATTTTTGGTATTTTGTTTTATTTGTAGCAAAGCCATGGTACATTTTTGTTAGGGTTTCTATGCTAAGTTAATAATTTAGCATATTCCAATTGGTGAACCTAAAATATTATTGTTTGATAAAAACTTTTTTGTTGCTATATATTTTGCTTATATATTTTTTTCAATGTTGTGTTCACTTGACTGTAAAATCTCTATCAAAACCATGCCTGAGATTTCCACATGAGAGTCTGTTTGATCCAATTGATTTCAGTACAATTTCATGTTGCTAAGCTAGTAACAGATCAATACTTTTAAAATGCAAACACAAATACTAATCAAATATTGCTAATGTTAAGCAGTCGATTTCCACATGAGACCCGAACACAATTGATTTCAGTGGATTTAGAGCCTGCTGCTAAGCTAACAGCAAATACCTAAAAATTGAGAAAATCAATGGATCTAATTTATCATGTGGTCAATTTTGTGTGTGTTTTTAGAAAGTTTGTGTACGTCTTTTGAGCATGTTAATTGACCTTGAGAATGTTCAGTTTCATTTAAACTTTCCACATTCATTTTTAGTAGAATTTGATATAAGCATGTTGCTAAGCTACCAACAGCACAGTACTTTTAAGAATGCATGAAAACACAGCACACACACACAAATACTTCTAATACACACAAATATTTCTAATGCTTAGCAGTCGATTTTCCCATGGGACACAATTACAATTAATTTCTGAACATTTTTATGTTAGCCTGTTGCTAAGCTAACAGCAAATACCTTAAAATTCAGAAAATCAATGAATCTAATTTATCATGTGCTCAAATTTGTGTTTTTAGAAAGTTGTTGTGGATCTTTTGAGAGTGTTAATTGACCTTGGAGGTGTCCACTTTTGTTTAAACTTTCCACATTAATTAACAGAAAAAAATTAAAGAGTAAATTCTATTATGCTGTACATCAGCTAGATGTTGTTATCTGAACATACATATGAAAAAATCCATACAATTATTAGTAAACAGATCCTATCTAACATATCCACCGTGGATTTATACAATTATTTAATTTTTACATGTGAAACAGGATACATGTGATTATTGATACTTAAGAATTTGCATCTAAATGTTTGTACAAACCACTATGTGTAGGAAAAGAGTGAATGTTGTTCGACTATTTGAAAATATTGTTCGCTATGCTGACATACAGGCATTCGTATCTCCGCCTTCTTTTTAAAAGAGCACAATCTCATTTGAATTTAAAGCGACAGTCACCAAAACGCCACAATTTGGATCCAAGCCCATTCAAAACATTATTCATCGGGTATTTAGAGCTGAAACTTCACATACACACTCTAGGGACATCAGAGACTTATTTTACATCTTGTAAAGGGGGACATAATAGGTCCCCTTTAAAATTAAGTGCCACAAAAGTACCTTGATGGTGACTTTGGACTGGGACATCTGTGTGGTAGTCTGCCTCTGAAACAGGCTGGAGTAGGTCTTGTCTTTTCCTTTCAGCAGGACCACAAACTCTCCCCCCGGCACTTCTTTTACAGTAACCAGCAAATCTCCATCGGCCATTTTGTCTACAGTACCATTGGACACTTTCTCCCCGGAAACCTCCACAAGAGCCACCTGATGCACCTCCAGAGCCTCTGGACCCTTCTCTCCAGTTAGTGTTAACAGCAGCTTAGCTGGTGAGCCTAAATCAAGAGCAGGTCAGTACACGTCCGTTCAGATCATTTAAGAAAATGAAAGTCAAAGTTAAACATCAACAAACCTGCTGATGGTCGGCCATCGATGACAGCAAATCCAGGATGGGGTCCTTTGAACTCCTCCACAAAATCGTAGATGAATGTAATCGCACTCTGACCTGTAAAACATTTTCCACATTAGCCATTTTCTTCAGGTCACTCATATAACTTCAATACATAAGACAAGACACTGCAGGTGAACAGGGTAAAAAATCGAATAGTGTTATCGTTTCTGTCTTTGTTTATTTTTTAAGTTTTTGTAATATAACTGAAATTGTATAATACCATCCTTAATAATTCAATAATAAATAGATCTAATATATTATATTTATGTAGTTGCATTATTTCATTAAATCTACACTGATCTGCACACATTTCTAGCACAAGTAGTTTAGGCATATTAGAGTAAAGAGTTTTTACAGCCTGGATTACGGTAATGTGTGTCAAAAGAAACAATTTTGAGTCTATTTCAGATGGTTTCTGTACATTAGACTGAAAGAACACTTTATATAAGGGCAAAATCTCAACATTTATAAGTGCATAAAACCTTTTTTTGACTTTGTATGTTCATTTAATATTAAAATCTTGATGATGGCTCACCAGTCACTTTTAGGGTGTATGGCTGAGTTGTGGTCATTTCAATCTGCCACAGGCCTGTGTCACTTCCATTTAGCTGGATTCGTTGCAGGTTTCCCACTCTGTGAATAGTTCCCAGAGGTCCATTGGCCACAGAGTTAGATTGAGACACACCTGGAGGCAAAAGTATTTGCATCAGAGTTAATATTGTTTTTGGTTAAATAGTTTGTTTTCAATAGCATCTAACTGTTCACTCAAACACTGTAAATGTTCATTTATTTATGTATTTATTTAGACTAGGATTCTCTAAATTTAGCTAATTTATGTTTGTAGGGCTGTCAAAGTTAATACACTTCAGCATACTGTATATTCTTTTGTGTTCAACTGAAGAAAAAACTCAAAGCTTTGAAACGAGTTGAGAGTGAGTAAATATTAATTTTGGGGTGATCATTAATTTCTTTGTTTTAAATATATGCTTTTTTTTTTAGATATTTATGGTATAAAAACAATACAAAGAGCAAACATTGTCTGCTTTTTTCGTTTAATGCCCCACTAAAACTAACTAACATGAAAATAAACTTAGAAATGTACAAAATCAATATTAGAGATAAGCAGAATAAACAATGAAATTACATATTAAAGTATAAAACAAAAAAAGCATGATAAAAATAACTAAATAAATGAAGAATCACTTTACAATTCTAATTATGATCTGAAACGTATATATTAAAATGAACTTTTGATCATTTGTATTCATTTTCAGTTCATGTTTCATGTTTATTTCAATTCACAGTGTGTTTTTGTTCAGTTCTTGGTGTCATGAATGTACCAGAAGGGCTGTGCAGGTTGAATGTGAGGCTGCTTCCTGTGATGTAGATGGTGGTGTTGGACATGGACTTGTCCAGCAGGAAAGGGAAACTCTCTTTGCGTCCCGGACTCCTGGAGCGCTGGAGAATGGTTACCTATCAGAAGAAGAAAGAGTATATTTGCCAAATATTGACCAAAAATACTCAAATAGGAGAAGATTTGGTGAGTTCAAGTCCTGTCAAAATGACTGTATTTACACATTGACCATTCAGGGGAAATGTAGATGTTTTAGAAAATAATGAGTATAAAGCATACAAAACCCCATTTAGTATTGTATAATTAGCCTATATCAACACAGCTATGAAAAAAAAATGAAGAGACCCCTTAAAGATTCATTCAGTATGATTTTGAGGAAAATGTTAATGTTTATTTTATTAATCTATAAAAATTTCAAATAACATATTGTCGTTTACATAATTTTTTCGTTCAAAAGAAAAACAGAAAGTCTTCATTTGTGGTCAATGTGGTCGATTTCTTAGGTTAAAACATTGGTGTTGTGTTATTTTATTTTATTATAGCAATGACATCTTTATCTTAAATTTGGAATAAACACCATCAGTAGTTTACTCAAACACATGTTGCCATTTAGAGCATGCTTTTGTATAAAACAACAAAGAATGTGGCCTGATTTTAGACATGTACATGTTCATTTTTAGCAAAATACCAGTGTTTTCACTTCAGTTAACTTCAGTAAAAGTTAAGAAATCAATTTGATGGAATGACAATTATTTTTCATCATCTAATAAATCAAAAGAGTAAACTGAGAACTTTCAAGCGGTCTCTTCATTCTTTTTTCATAGTTGTATAATGGTTTAATATACAGCACCTTCATAAATGTAAAATATTATAAACCAAAAATGCACTAGACAATATGAATTTGGGACTTGTGGAGCTGTGCATCAATGGATTTGCTCTTCAGTGTTTGGACTTTCAGCAGTGAAAATTAAAGCACAGTGAACTGAACCAAACTGAACTTCAACTCTGAAAACTGGACGGACACAGTTATAATTTAGAACTTCTATGTGAAGCTGCTTTGACACAATCTACATTGTAAAAGCACTATAGAAAAAAAGATGAATTGAATTGAATGTAATCTTAAAAAAATCTGATTTTTTTCAAAATATCTTCACCTTGTTAAGCCCCACTGCTGTTTTCTCAAATGCCCTCTGAATCATTGGATTTTGTTCAACACACCTCAAGTGCCTCATTTCCAAAATATAAAATATATTAATTATAAAATTCCAACATATATCATGAGAGAAGATCAAAACAGAATGGATAGAGTTGGGAATCGGTATATTCAAAGACACTTGGGAAAAGCGACCTTCTTGTGAGGTGACAGCACTACCTACTGCGCCACTGCGTCGCCGTGAATTTCAATTTTTGTTTTTTAATTTTGAAACGTAAATCAAAAAACGACTCGTTTTCCGTTTTTTAATATCTGTTTCTAAAATGAAAATCCAATGACCAGAAGATACACTGACCCGGACACCACTCTAAACAAATTATGATTTTTTTAAAATGACAACCTATGGACAAAAGGTCCGCTAGGTTGTTAAGATGCAAAGTAAAGTGTTAAGTTTAGTTTGATTTATGTTTTGTCTAAAAACTGAAGACAAAAAAAAATCTGATAACCTGTCCGAGAATTATGTACTCCTCCAACTGTGCGTTTACACTGTGATTTATTATGAGCATTTCATTTTATAAGTTGTTTACAGTATCGTCACAGAAATAATCTGCTGATCGTACCAGTGCTGAAGTGGAGGTGTCCACAATGATATCAGTGGCTTGAGAGAGGCTGGATTTGGGGACCTCGATAGCTTGACCTCCAGAAGCCAAAGCCATGTCGTAATACACCTGAAATGTAGAGGCTGCTGCCACTGCCCTTCTCCTCCTTTTCGATGGGGTCATGAAGAAAGACACCTGGAGAGAGACAGTGAGGATTGTGAAAATGATGGAGGGAATGTGGAAAATTCCATAGCTAAAATAACTGGAATGGATGGATGTACAGTGGACTTGGTGCTACGGATGAGGGCAGTGATGGTTTTCTCCAGGTGTGTATCTTTTGGTGGAGCGTCGGTGAACACGTAGATATGGGAAGAAGATGGCGCACCAGTCAGAGACAACTGTGGGAGAGACACAAGACTTATTATGTGTTGACAAAAGTGGAAATAATTCTAAGGAAGCAGTCCTAAGAGGTCAACCATTAAAACTTCTTGTAAGTTTCATAGTTTAAGATGTTCTCTTCATTATAAATGAAGCCTTTATTTAATCGAGCTTCATTTTGGACCCAATAAACAGAGATTATTTAGGACTACCATTAAGCATGACCAATAGTTGGTGAAAAAGCCTGATTTTCAATCACAACAACTGAAAACATTTGTAATCTGACCAACTGTAATTTTTTTAGAAGAAATGTTATCAGACCTTCACAGAATATAACAAATTGTACCATTTTACTCAAATCCATCCCCAATAAATCCAGTGAATCTGAGTATTTTCAAGTGGTCTCTTAATTTGTTCTATATATCTGAATATAAAAGGATGTACAACCTGTCTGGTACACCCAGTAAACAAAATAAAGACTTATTAAAACAGCATAATATGGCCTCTATAAGATCTATTCTTTGTTGTAGTTTAGTTAAAGAGATTCATTTTGATGAAAAACATGTTTAATTGTTAAACAGGCCAATTAATTTACCCAAAACACACAGCTAAAGTGATGAAGAAATAGTTAGAAGACAAAACTATTAACGTTTTGAAGTGGCCCACCCAGTGTCCTAACCTAATTATGATTGAGAATCAGTTAAGGAAGCTATAGGACACCAACCTGAAAGAGTTGGAACCCATCGATAAAGACGAATGAGCAAAAATACCAGTGGAGACATGCAAAAAGCTGGTCAGGAATTATAGGAAGCATCTGATTGCTGTAATAGCCACAAAAGGCTTTTCTATTGATTATTGAGAAGTGTATGAATAATAATTTTGGATATAAATAAAAGCTGAGAAATATGTTTCCCACAACGATCCTTTTGTACATAGTCTTAATATATTTTGGGAGAAGCCTGTGTTATTTCCAGTCCAAAAAAAAAATCTCGCTGGTTGACTAAGAGTAACTTTAAGTCAGAATTTGCCTGGGGTATGAATAATCCCAGGCTTGACTATATATATATATATATATATATATATATATATATATATATATATATATATATATATATATATATATATATATATATATATATATATATATATATATTTCCGAGAATAAGATCAGCATCTGCTTTCATAAGAGCTGCAGTAAGTAAATAACAAGAGACAAGTAAACACGTCTGTGCAGTAACTGAATGATACAGACGCTCTGAAGACATCAAGACACTGTGCATTCATGAAAATGCAGTCTTTGCATTTGTACTACTACACATCAGTTTTTATATTACGCATCAATTCTAACTAGATCTATTATGTTTGCTGTTCACAAAAGCTACACAAAACAGTACCTGAAGTGCTGACAGGCACATTTCTGGGATATCTCCTCCTCCTTCAGCTTTCAGCTTGGAGATCTCAGACTTCATCACGTCTGGGTTTGTGGTTCTTATCAGGGGTCCAAATTCTAAAAGCGTAATAAAAGGTGTGTCATTTTTGTGTCTGCATCAAATTCAGTCCAGACTAATAGCACGTTCAATACAAGTAAAATGGTTGCTTTAATGTTTCGAATAACTGAATTAATTTGGACCATACATAATCATTAATGTCATGTTTTTTTTACAGAGGATAAACATCACTAATACTGGAACCCATTATATACTGCATGCAGTTCACGAAGTTCGCACGAAGTTCATTCATTCATTTTCTTTTCGGCTTAGTCCTTTAATTAATCTGGGGTTGCCACAGCGGAATGAAACGCCAACATATCCAGCATATGTTAAAAGCACCAAGTTAAAACATTAAAATGTATGAAACATTGTTGTGCTCACTTGGATCATTGAATGGCACGAGAATATATTCAGACGGTTCATCCTGAGTTCCTTTCTTGGTGTCAATGATGTTGTAGGCGACTCTCTTTGCTTCTGCAATGTCATCTGCCATACTGCCGGTGGTGTCAATCACAAAAGCGAGCACCGCGGAGCGTGCGATACCCATCAGTCTGATGGAGAAGAAATCATTTTGGTTAATTTTTATTAAATGTGAACATTAATGTTATATTTATAGAACTTATTAGGAATGCTGGCCACTGTCCAAATTGTCTTTTAAATATGCTTAAAATTGTCTAATGCTCACCGAGGTTGGATTTAAATACAGTATAAACATTAATAGTGTGGAATATTCTTACAATTTTTTAAATATACTGTCTATTTTAATTATAATTGACCTTTTAAATTCTTAAAATTTCATCTTTTAGATTTTTAATGTGTTGTTTTTGTGCTTGAGAAACCCTTTTATTAATTATTTAAGTTGAAAATTGTTGCTCAATATTTATTTTTTTACTTTTCTTAGGATTCTTGAATAGAAATTCAAAAGATGAGTATTTATTTACACAAAAATGAATAATAGAAATGTCTTTACTGTCACATTTGATGTGTTATGAGTGAATAAATGCATAAATATTTTTCAAATGAAAATCTAAACAGTTTGTTAAGATATAGTGACATTTTGATTCTCTTCAATGTTAAGGTACATTCATCTAAAGATGTATAAGGAATTGTTCCTCTTACCGCAGGAAGTCTTTGTTTCCTATAGCTCCACGAATGTCCTCCAGCAGCTCTAGAGTGGCTTCAGATGCCAGGTTCACAGCACTGTTGTGTTGATTAGAGTTATGGGAATGACGCTCGTCTTTACTGATCCCACCTCGAGGATTCTGGGCACTGCTGAGATCAGATGCGCCACCGTGGCTGCATTTACCTTTCAAACATAAATGATCAATTAGATTTGAGGTACAAACAAAATCAAATCTAACATATTGATTTTGTTAGCTCACATTGCTAGTTCTGTGGTGAAGCGTGGTTATACTTTACGCCCCTCCAACTGTCAGTTTTGACAGCTCTATGACAACAAACGGAAATGGTGAGGAGGAGGTGTCTCTCCTGACACCGTTTTCCCGATCTTTCTGAATGCTTTACATCCAATCAACTCGCATTAGAAAAAACAAGCCACACCCACTTTTTTCCTCATTTAAAGGGCGCCTATTTTACCTCATTTTCAAGATTTAAGATAAGTCTTTTGTGTCACCAGAATGTGTCTGTAAAGTTTCAGCTCAAAATACTCATCAGATTATTTATTATAGCTGTCAGAACATTGGAACTTGCTGCTCTAAACAATATGAAGCTGTTTTTGTGACCTGTGCCTTTAATGCTAGTTCTCCTCGCCTACCGCTCCCACGTGCCTGTCAGAGTGTGCCTTAATCTCCTCCTCGGCTGCGTCAGATAAACAGCACAGTGACAGACATGAAGGAAGCAGATCTCACGTAACGTTTAAGAGAAAAACTACAGTAAGATCTTTTCCGATGATTATTTGATGTATTTGTTGTGGAGTTAATTCATGCCTTTCTGCCACGATGAGTCACACACAATGTTGTTACAAAGTTCACGCACACACACACCAGACACACACACACACAGCACGCGCGTTTAACTTTGCTTTGTTATTGCATGGCAAATGTGACAGGATACACATTAATATCCACTGCTGTATGGATATCTGTTTTGTTAATGTACAAAATAAACCTGATTTAAGGTCCACAAACCGGGATTAAAGCGTCTTCTTTTTTAATTGTACTGACATGCGGCTGTGGTGATGAATTACAATGATTTTACCATCTTTAACTTACTTTATTACAAACATTTTAAAAACGTTTTAAACTTGTAAAACTCATTCTTGATCACACTTGATGATGACTGATGATCACAGAGCGCTGAACAGATCTTTTAATGCCAGTTGCTTTGCGCACGTCCTGTCTTATTGATGATTATACAGTACACGTTACTACAGTGACAAGTTAATAAGCGGCTGTCGATCAAATTGGTGGGTGGGGAAACCGCACTCCTATCTCACGTTGCGGTGGGCTATTAGATATCCCTATGTCATTTACATCCACACACATACACTATATATCTCTCTCTCTCTCAATCCCTGTGCTTCATGTCGAATGATTTGTTGCCTACATGTTGTACATTTAAAATCCTTTAAGGTACAGAGATCCGTTTATTATTCCTTACTTATACTATGGTTACCACACTTAAAGACACTGTTCAGATGTTGTATTTCAAAACTTTTGTCAGATTTTTATCTTAAAACCACTTCTCTGAGTAGGACTTATTTCGTATGCATCTCATCCAATGATTTCTGTATTATTGTGATTTGATTATTGACTGTAAATGAATATAAAGTAAAAGTGAAGTAATTTATTAATACTAATACATTATTTTTTATATTCAAATACTCCTTGAGTGAGTTAGCTTTTTACCTCGATTTTATTGTTTACATGTGAGCCCATGTTTGTTTGGTTTACTCACCTTGAGGTTTGTCAGAGGAGAACAATCCCATGTATCCTGAGGTGAGGAACTTTCCATTCAGGACTGCAGGCAGCAGCTGGTTTGTACAGGTACCACTGGCACAGTCACTGCATGTTGGCATTTCAACATCTGCACACATCCGTTAAATCACAAAGGCGAAAACACTCGATTCACTTATTTGCTGTTCAGAAAAGGTAAACACAGATTATTGTCGTTCAGGGTGATTTGTAACCTGTTATCAGTTATACTGCAAGTCTTCTGTTGACTAATCTCCAGCTTTCATTTTTCAAATAGATTTTTGAATTGATTTTTTTGGTTTTACACGTGAACATTGGACACGACAGCAGTAAATGAATGGTGTAGTCACATTTATTTCTCACATATGATTTATGCCTGTGTCATAAATCATTCAGATTAGCTGATGTACCTGCAATGTTCTCCACATTGAGATCCGGTCTGATGAGGTTGGCATATGGACTTTTGTTCCCTAATTCAACCCAGTTACTGTGGCTGTAAAAGTCCTGAAAAAATAATTAATATTAGTATGCAACATAATATTAATGATATTAAAGCTTTTACTTTAGGACACAGAATTTCTTGGTCTATGTTATATTTATTAATAATTTATTCATTTATTTTCTTTTCGGCTTAGTCTCCTTTATTAATCTGGGGTCGCCACAGCGGAATGAACCAGCATATGTTGCTGGTTCTATGAACTTTTCCAGCATATGTTTTACGCAGTGATGCCCTTCCAGCCACAAACCATCACTGGGAAACATCCATACACACTCATTCACACACATACACTACTGACAATTTTAGCATATCCAATTCACCTGTACCGCATGTCTTTGGACTTGTGGGGGAAACTGGAGCACCCGGAGGAAACCCACGCGAACACGGGGAGAACATGCAAACTCCACACAGAAATGCCAACTGACCCAGCCGAGGCTCGGACCGGCAACCTTCTTGCTGTGAGGCGAACGTGCTACCCACTGCGCCACCGTGTGGCCATTAATAATTTCTATTTTCAATCATTTGTATGTAATTAAAATATAGGTAAATTATAATATAAGCTTGTGTTTTTTTTCTTTTTTTTAAATTCTTTTTTACATTTTATATTTCACTTTGTTTATCATAAAATGCAATCATAAATTATTTGGCATTTTTGAAGGATAAATAAGGTCACTGTGGTGAGAGGCATGGTAAAAGTGTAATTATCTTATTGGATTTAATTATGTATTATTATTTTTGCGTTGTTTTTTTATTTATTTATAAAAAAAATACTATTATTATTTTCTGTATGTGTGCTTTTTTATTTATTGAGTTTATATTATTTATCTGTATTTACTGGATTTATGATAGCAACATCTAATTACTGTAACTGCTGCTGTTGGGGAGGGGAGGGGAAAGTGGGTGTTAAAAGGATGTAAAAATGTGTAAACTGTGTACTGTTAGATTATTGAAGAAAATAAAAAAAATTGAATCATAAAAAAATTCAATCATAAACACAACAATTCCCAATATTAAGTATATAAACTAATAAACTAATATACTAATACACACACACACACACACACACACACACACACACACATATATATATATGCCTATATTTCATATTTTAATTCTGGATTTCATAGTCTTTACCATATTTTAATGGAAATAAATATGTTTACAAATAATTCATGAGTGAATCGATCGATGAGTTAAAACTACTGTAATTATGAGCAACTTTGTGCAATCTCAGTTGAAAATGTATATTTTACTGGGTTGATACATTGTAATTACATTGTAGTCACATCCAAGACAATATTTATAAATGTAAATGTTTCTTTGATTATTGCATGTGCAGTATTTGGTTATTTATAGTTGTATACGTAAATATACACAGTATATTACATTGTAATTACATTGCTATTAGATTGTAATTACATAATATTTATAAAAATGTTTCTTTGTATATTTCAAGTACAGTATTTGTGTATTTATATGTAAATACACACAGTACACATGTAAATACAAACTTTGACTTTGAATGTAATTACATTGTTTTTAAATGTAATGAAATTGTAATTAAATAGTTTTTTGTAATTTATAATTTGAATAATAGTTAAACGACAATCATGTAGAAGTGTATAAACCTGACCGTAAGCCTAAACTTAACATAGACTGTAAATGTATCCCTTAATTCTAATTGGCTGATTGGAATGTTGTTCACATAGATGTTAGTCCAGGAACATGTCCTACTTGGTGAAATCAGGTTGGCGGTATGTTTGTATGAGTGTCCCTCTCGCCCACCTGTAGTGTATGGCACACTCTGCCCAGTGTTTCGCGGGCCGACTGAAGGTTATCCGAGCGGACGTTGGCTTTGATGGCTGCAGTGCCCTGAATGATGAGGTTTCGTCCCTCAGCGAAGACCTCGTTGTTAAAGTGGTGTGATGGACTGTTCATGAAGTCCCGGTCCACAATGCCGTTCTGCATGTAGATTTGATTCAGCGCCGTACGGAACTTGGCACCGGAAACCTCACCCGTCGTGCCCAAACATGCGCGTAGCAGCTCTTCTACCGACGAGCCCTGTGTTGAACAACATCTTGTCATGATTTATGAATAATCACTTAAATAGCTCTCATGTCTTCTGAAGAAAAGTTGTACACTTCCATCCCAGCGGACACCTTGATATCTAAATGTCCACACATTGAAACCACTTTGACCACCAAAATAATGACACAAAAAGTATTGTATAGCTTATAAGAAACGTTTTAGCCACCCGAAAGCTCCAATTACAAATTTACACTAGACTTTGTATCCCTACAATTCATTTCTAACCTTGGCATCGAAAAACATGTCAAAAATCAATTACAGGACAGTCTCGTGATCGATTTTGATGTGTTTTTTGACGGGTGTCAATTTGATATAGCTTTAACATGAACCCCCGCAAACAACTTTCCTAGGACAATAACCAAACAGGAATCATATGGGAAAGCTATGCGTTTGCTGTGATATAGTCGACTGACATAAAATTGATTTGCAATTCTGACGTGTTTTTTATGTTACGGTGCCCACTGGGACGGTAAGTTTAATGTGTTATTAATTTATGTTTATGCTTGTGGATGAGCTTACCGTTGGCTTGAAATCCCTTCCTTCTGCTTCAGCCACTGCTTCACAAACCTCTGTAATCTTTGCCATGACAGTGTTTCCAGTGATGGTTACATGTGTGTTTCCGCTTCCTCCGACGGACACAAATGCCTGAAGCCTGGACACCAGAGCCAGCAGAGCCACGACGGCCAGCGCTGACTTCACCATCATCTGAAACAACACCCACAATCAACAAACTACCCTAAACAACCACGTAAAATATTTCTTATCTCTATCATCTTGCTGCTTTTAGCCAAATTCAGCATTCACCCTGACAAAATGATGTTATTTTTTCATGTGGAAAAACTGAATTAAGACTAATTAAGGTCCAAAATTAGAAATTAAAGGGATATATACAAAAATCCCAAAAATAAATATGGTCTCACTATTTACTCCCCTTGAGTGGTTATAAATCTTTATGAGATTCTTTATTTAACCACAAAGTGTGGTTTATTTGTAAACTAATTTCGAGAGGATCACGTGCTTATGATTGAGCACAGCTGGTACCGCATCAGCTCCATATATTGCACCAATAAGATGAATACTGACTCATTATAAATAACCAGAGCTTTCTACTCCAGTCATCTTCGTCTTGAAGAATCCCCTCTCTCACCCCTATACTCCTCCCCTTCACTGATAGGGTGGCAGAGCGGCCCAGTGGTAGCACTGTTGCCTCACAGCAAGAACGCCGCTGTCCCTCTCCAAGCCGGTCGGCATTTCTGTGCAGAGTTTGCATGTTCTCCCCATTTTTGTGTGGGTTTTCCCCGGGTTTCCTGGTTTCCTCTCACCATCCAAACACATACACCATAATTAAATTGACTACTTCAAAATAGCATCTTAAGACAACTCTTAGCCAGATACACCTCTGCACGTTCACAAGCAGGGGAGTTCTCAAGACCTACCTGAACACTCCTCTTGCCCTTCAAAAGGGAGGGAGCCCCGGGCTCGAGGATATTATGAGCTCAGGGCTCTCTCCTGGGACAGCATGCCAAATACGCTTTATTATCAATCATCAGCTAAGTGTGAACTCTTGAAAAGATCATTTGGAGAAAACTGAAAACCTGTATCCACTGACTTCCATAGTAGGAAAAAAACAAACAGCCTATAATGGAAATCAGTGGTTACAGGTTTCCAACATTTTTTTAAATATCTTCTTTTGTATTTAACAAATGAAAGAAACTCATAAAAGTTTGAAACAAGTAAAGGGTGAGTAAATGATATGATAAATTTTGGATGAACTATTCCTTTAAAATGGGTTTGAGTAAAATGTTAAATAAAATAAAACCAATTAAGTTAAGTTAAATATAACCAATGGCAGTTTTATTTATGGCACTTTTTACTCAGCAGAGTTGACCTAAGTGACATACAGTAACAAGCATAAGTCAAGTGATAACATTTGTTATTGAAAATTATCTAATGCTTCCATTTCATTCATTCATTCACTCATTTTCCCTCGGCTTAGTCCTTTTATTTATCAGGGGTCATATATTTCTTATATCTTCTGAAATTAAAACATTGGCATTGTAGTCTTTAAGAATTAAAATAAACCTTTAAAAATGCTCTAAATAACCACAATTTATTTTAAGTTTGGAAGAAATTACATCAGTAGTTTACAGAATAAAAGTAAAACAGTATAAATTATGAAGCCAATTTTTTTTATAAAGCTATATAGGGGGCTTTATAAATATTAGACCACCACAGCTAACCAAACTAACAATATTGGCGATTACCAAAATATTTTGATATGTTTTAAACTGAACTTAAACTCTGAAAACTGAACTACACCGTTTAAATTCACTATAATCTTCTATGTGAAGCTGCTTTGACACAATCTACATTGTAAAAGCGGTATACAAATGACGATGAATTGAAGTGAATTTTTGTGCGTGTTTCTGTAATGGCGAAACCACCAGCAACTTTGGTCATAGTATTTTAGAAAAAGAAAAGCATTTTTTTATTCATATGCCCAACAACCAATTTAACAATATGTTTTATTGGATGAATGTTACGATGGATTTTTATTACTTGTGAGAGGATTGGAATATGCCGGATCAAATTTGGGTAAAACTTCATAAAGAAAATGTAAATACTTGTATTATTAAAAAATGTATTATTCTTTCTACTTCCAAATTTTAAATATGTA